>NW_028327187.1:109048034-109350867 GCF_987537825.1 Furipterus horrens | reverse complement strand
GACATATTGTTTCTTATATTTACTCTCTTTTTCATTTCCTTCAGTGTCTTGATGGTCAGGCATGTTAGTGAGCTTCTAATTAGGACTTATTCATCAGTATGGCCTCCATATCCCTCCCTTAGGTGGGTCTTAAAATGAACACTCACAGCATTCTCCTATATTCTTTTAGGTATGATCTCCATGGAAGAATTTCAGGCCATGTGGAAACTTTTCAGTAGTCACTACGAGATTCATTTTGATGATTCTCAAGTACATGAGCTTGCTGAAAGAATTGACTGCAACAATAATGGAAACATCGAGTTAAAAGTGTTTTTAAAGGCTTTCTGTGTGGCCTGCAAATTTGGCTGCTTGAAACACTAAGCCAGTTTAACAAAATAGATCTTTCACTCCTAATGAACATGGTTACCAATGCAACCTTTCGCAGAACCAGCAGTAGAAATAAGTAGACCCCAACTGCCGCCATGAGCAGATGTGTAGTGTGGGTATTGGAAGTGCTTAGTATGCTGTCATAGTTAAGACTAGGATAAATGTCACTTCCAGTGGTAGGACTCATACATTTCTAAATAGAAACAGGGTTTGAGCCTAGCGTTGGTCTCTTTGATGTCCGCTAACCAGGAGATCAGAGCAGTTTGAAACATACTGAAAGAAACCCACAAACAACAGAAAAAAATAACACCATCTATAAGTGGCCAAGGAATAGGAAGAGGAATACTGAACTATTAATGCAATAAAATATTTCCAGCCTCGAACTGTAATTTTCTTTGGTGATACCATAAAAGAGTAATTCTCAATCGTGGGGAAACCACCCTTCAGGGATAGGAGCCATTTCATAATTTTGGGATAAGCTGTGTGAGTGTATTATTTGAAAGAGCGTATTATTTTCTTGTCCCTTGCAGATACAAAGTGAATACTTTATATTGAGTCCTGCAATTAATATGGTTTGATACCTTCATTGGTAAGATTGGGCCTTGGTTATGCATACATTGTGCAATTTATTCTCTTCTGATTACATGTCAAGCAATAAGCAATTTCTATTTAAAGGGAAGTATATTTTAATTTTTCTCTAAGTTTGAGAACTTCAATATCTATCAATCTGTCAGGATATATGTCCTGCACTGCTGCCTGCTATATACACCAAAATAATGGATAAAAATATAACAAATATCTTTTTTTAAATACATAACTGAGCTGGTAGGAAAGTAAAAGAAACCCCTATGGAGAAGGAAAAAAGGAGCATAATTAAAATCATAGCAATGGTAACATTGGACAGGATAAACTTTAAGGCAAGGAATATCATTAGGGATTAAAAAAGGTCATTACTGGATGCTAAAAGGAATGATTCACCAAGAAGATATAATAATTGCAAACATATGCATCTAATAACAAAGATTCAAAATTAATAATGCAAAATTGACATAACTACTAGAAGAAATAGGTAGAAGGATATTTTGAATATGCCTGTCAATAATTGATCATGTAAATAAAGAATTAGTGTATAGAAATTGGACAACCCAATTAATATTCCTGATCATGTGTGTGTCTGTACGTGTATACTCTACAATCAATTTTAGAGAATGCACATTATTTTCAAGCACACATGGAACATTTATAAAAATCATGTATTAGACCAGTAATTTTCAACCTTTTTCATCTCAAGGCACATATAAAGTAATTACTAAGATTCTGTGGCACACCAAAAAATATATTTTTTGCCTATCTGACCAGAAAGATAGGTATAATTTTGATTCATTCACACCAGATGGCTATTAGTGTATTGGCTGTTGTGATTTTTTTATTTGACAATCTAAGGGAAAAGAGTTCAGTGCCCTAACTAAACAGTCAGGTATTGCATATTTTAAAACTCTACAGGCACAGCTGTTGAAAATCGCTATATTAGATCACACAAAAAAAAAAAAACAAAAAAAACTGAAAATACCAAGCAATCAATAACAAAGATACTATAGTCTCTGATTATAATGTAATTAAACTAGAACAATATAAGAATATAGCCATATTAATAAGCAAAAAAAATGGATAAAACTAGGTCTAGCAGAAATTGCTAAAAATATTGCATAAGAATACCATAAATAACTTTACCCAAATAATTTTTTTAAATAGGAGAATAGACAATTTCCTAGGGGAAAATATAACTTACTAAAGCTGACTCAAGAACAAAAGGAAGGTCTGAAGAGACAAATAACCATTAAATAATGAATGTGATGATTTTGTAATGTGTCAATATGACTAGGATGAACTACAATTCTCAGAATTCCCTTTCTTGTACGTTTCTGGTTAAGGTAAACCACGAGGGATATTCTTGAGAGATTTGGAAGGCAAAGGGAAGAACAGCCCTTGCGTAGTTCCCACACACCGTTACAGAGCTGCCGATGGTTGTGCAGCCCAGCTAGGCCTGTAATTCCTCTGTGTTCCCCTGGATCCTGTCAGCTTCTCTGACTCTTGGGTCAGGTGTGTGTGTTGAGCCCTGTGACGAAGAGCCCTGGCTTCTGCAGGATGACCTTGACACCAAGGCCAGAAGCGGTAAGAATAAAAACGGACTCAGCTAGTGCCTGTGGGTTTGAGCCTGCTTCTGATCTTCCCTCCTGATTGCCTGCCTTGTGGGCCTCAAGGTCCAGCATCAGGTAATGGTGTCCACAGCCTAACAGAGCCTGCTTAGCCAGCTTCCCCATTTGCATAAGTCACTTCTACTGCTTATATATGTATATCTCCTATAGGTTTGGCCTCTGGTTGAACTCTTGATTGACACAGAATTAGGTGCTGAGAGTAGTTCCAGAAGAACTGGTGTGCACAGAACTGCCCCGTTATATCACATGAAAATCCACTGATAGTCCCGGGACAGTGCTTTTAATAAATGTTTGGTCTCTAGCAGTACTGGATGAGTCTTTTGTTGTTGCTTCCTAAACATCATTTGGTTATTGATTCTCAGGTTCTTTCTGGAACTCTTTATTGTCTTCCTTGGGCTTCTAAACTCTGGAATTAATTAGATGCCTTTGTTGGAAATTTTACCTAAAAATGTACTTAGATTTTACTAGATTGTCATTTAATGTTGTAAAACTTCTGCTTGACATGAATTGTGCTTAACTGCAATTCAATTTTACAAAGCATACACACACAAACTCATGCACACACACAGGGGTAGGCAAAAGTAGGTTTACAGTGGTGAGTATGCAAAACACAGTTTATTCTTGTATTATTTTCCATGCAAACAACTGTAAACCTACTTTTGCCTACCTACCTCTTTGCGTATATAGAGTTGTGAAATATCTCACTTTTAATTTATATTTCTTTATTATAAATGAGATTGCACATCTTATTTGTTTCTTGGTCAGTTTCTTCTAAGAAAATCATGTTCTTATCCTTTGCTTCTAATACTGTAGCTATTTGTCTTTTTCTTAATGATTTCTAGGAACTTTAAAGCTCTTCTTGATGCTAATCTACTGTTCTTTATTTGGGAGCAGATATCTTTTCCCAGCCTGTGACTTGATTTTTCACTTTCTTCCTGACATATATTTTCAAGCAGAAGTTTTACATTTCAATTTATCCAGTTTGTCAATCTTTTTGTTTCTAATTAGTGCTTTTTGCATCTTGTCAAAAAACAGTTGATCCTTATTATTCACAGATTTTGTATTTGGAAATTCACCTACTCACTAAAATTCATTTATTACCTAAAATCAATATTTATGGGGGCCATGTGCAAAGTAGTGAACATTTTGAGTCACATATGTTCTCAGCTGAAGTCGAACAAAGCAACGGTCTGCATTCTTGTTCTAGCTCTCATACTATAAACAAGTCTTGGCAGTCTATTTAGTGCCACTTTTTTTTTCGCATGTTTGTGCTTTTTGTGAATGATTTTGCAGTTTAAAATGGCCCCCAATTGTATTGCTGAAGTACTGTCTACTTTTCCTAAGTACAATAAAGCGGTGAAGTGCCTACGGAGTAAATAACATGTATTAGATAAACTTCATTCAGCTGTGAGTTACAGCATTGCTGGCCGTGAGTTCAGTGTTAATGAATCAACTATATATATATATATTAAATGAGGTATTTTTCAACAGAAAAACACATAAAACAAGGTTATGTTGTAATTGATTAACAGAAATGCTGTGACCAGAGGTTCACAGGGACCGAACCCTGTATTTTCCTGAGGAACAATTTCCAAATTCAGTGATTATATAGAACATAATTATTTCAAGTAATGAGAATCGACTATGTTCTCCAAAAGGTTTTACAATTTTACTTTTCAAGAGAATTTAGCTCTTACATCCACTGGAAATTTTTGGGTGTGATGTAGAATTGTTCATTCTTTCCTACTAATTTGAAATGCCACCTCTGTCATATAGTAAGCTTTCTTTCTAGGCTGTTATAATCCAATGGTCTCTTTGGTCTATCATCTCATGAATAAGTAATGTATTAAACACTATAGCTTATGATAGTCTTAATATTTGGTATTACGAGTTCTCCATCCCCACCTTTATTCTCCTTCAAAATTTCTTTGATCCTTTAGTCCTCTGTATACATGTTAGGGTGAGCTTGTCAATTCTATAAAGTCCCCTGTTGGATTTTTATGGAAACTGTATTAAATTTATAGATTAATCTGGACAGAATTGCCATCATTACTCTGTTGTTTATCTGTTAACATGATGTATTTTTCCTGTTATTTTAGTCTTTGTTAATGTATTTTAATAAAGAATTTCTCATCATTCTTATAATTTTTTAAAAAGATTCATTCAAACATGCATTATGACTTTTTTTCTATTTTTTAAAGTTCTGCTTGCTCTTTTTTCATAGGGTTTAATTCTAATGATTTGTTTTCCTCCTAGTCTTCAGTCATTTTAAATGTGTTTCTTTTATAATCTGATTCTGGTTGTCTCTCTGTATTTGGAGTTTGTGGGGGTATAATTATATGTTTGTCATATGTACGTACTCGAGCAGGTTGGATTGTTCATTCGTGGACTTTGTCACTTTTGATTGTGAACTCATCATTAACAGAAATTGTATGTTTTTCTGTGAAAATCCCATGATATTTGGAATGTGGGAGCATCTCTTCAGAGAAGGTTTTGTTTGCTTCTACTTTGTACCTCAGGACTCTCACTGCTTGAGGAATAATTCTTTCATTATTTTCTAGTCTGGAGTTTCTGAACTATTGTGGGTAGAGTAAAAGCAATGTGAATTGTGGTCCTGCGGTTTAGTATTCTCAGAGAGTTTTTATTTTTTTTCCCACCCAAAGCCCTGTGTCTTGTGGTGTCTCTTGTTTTAAATCTTTTAATAAATCAAATAGTACTTTGAGGGTCTTGGCTTTATGCAAAGTTCTCAGTTTCAGTTCCCTACCTCCTAAAGCCCGAAGCATCATTTGCTACTGCTATGCGGGAATTAACACCAGACCCCTAGATTCTGGAGACAAATACCACCACAGCCCCATTAGCTCAAGCACTCGCCCCTCTGCTTTGTCACTTACCTGTTTGTTTCTGACACCTGGTGATTTGCTTTTATTATTTGTGAGCCTAGCTGTACATTTTAAATAATTATGTAACATTTTATACCTAGTACTTCTAGGTGATTATAGTAAAAGGATTTTCAGGTTGTCGGAGTTTACTAAATTTGTAGAAGCTGATAAGTAGACTTTTTGTATCCACTGCTATTATTAATTATCTTGAGGCTTCATATTTTTATCTGGACAATTATTGAATGTTCTTAATATGCCAGAGTGCTTGAGTTACACAACATGTGTCATGGACTGGGTTTCATTTTTAAACTTTGGTACAACTTATTTCTAAATGATTTTTCTCTTTGATTTTTTTTTTTACATAAATGAGATCATATTATACATTTATTTTGAACAGGGGCACTTTTTTTTCTTCTACCTTTCCTCCCCCCCAGCACAAGCATGGCCCTCATTATTCCTTCTCCCTAACCTAGGGAAGCCATGTTAACCCACTATATGGCCTTCCATATTTTTATCTGTCCCATATAAACCTATATAGACCTATGTATATCCTCATATATGCATATATTTACATACACAGTAATACCTAATCAAGGTGTATTTATTGTTGTATGCTGTATAAAAATACAATTACACAGAATTTTCTGCATTCTGCTTTTCTAAACCAACAATACCTAGTTGAAATCCCTGCAAGCTGTAATGGCTCTAATTCTTTCTCTTTTTTTATGCACAAATCATGAGTGTACTGCTAGGTGAATTTCCACAGTGAATACAAATGTGTAACCACCACCCAGAACAAGAAACATTACCACTGTCCATGTACCTACAACCCTCCAACTCTCCACCCCTACTCAAGGGTAACCATCATCTTGACTTTAACAGCATAGCTATTTGTAGCCTGTTTTGTGCTTTCTATAAATGGAACCATTCAGCACATACATTTTGTATAACATTGTATGTATGACATTCATATTAATCATAATTTGTTCATTCTGGTTACTGTATGATACCCTATAGTGTGGATCTACCAGAATTTATCCATTCTACTACTGATGGACATTGGGGTTATTAGAGGCAGTGCTGCCATGAACATTGTTGTTTATTTGTTTACTTTTAATGACTATATAATAATTCAGCGCTATGGCAGAACACTCTTTATTGAGCCAGACTGCTTTTAATAGATGCTTACTTTGTTTCCAGCTCTTGACAACTAAGGCAAAGCAATAAATATTGAACATATGTCCCTATATAGGGGAATTAATCTATTTCTACTAATGGGATAGACAGCCAGAAGTTGAATTTCTGGTTAGTATAGTAACTGTCTTTTAAAATGAAGAGCTGTTGCTCTGTTGTGTTCCAAAAAAATCTTTGGCAGTGCCATTCCATCAGCAATTTATGAAAATTTCCTTTCCCCTCATTTCTACCAGCATTAGTTTTACATTTTGTGAATCTGATGAGTATAAAATGATAGAAGTACTTTAATTTATATGCCCTGCCTGCTAGAGAGTTTGAACATCTTTTCATGTGTCTGGACTTGCTTTTCTGTGGATTATACATTGATATTTTTTGCCCGTTTTTTTACTTTGGACTATTCATCTTTTTCCTATCAATTTGTAAGGAATTTTTGTATAGTATACAAATTAACTCTATCATTTCTGTTAAAAAATTTAAACCACATCTATTGTCTATTGACTTTGTTCATGTTATCTTTTCCATACAAAAGTTGTCATATTTTATTTTTTGTTATTTTTTGTTGTATTTTTCCATTAGCATTTGTCCCCCTTATACCCCCCTTTCCCCACAATCACCACACTGTTGTCCATGTCTGTGAGTCCTTTTTCCTTTTTGCTTGATCACTGCACCCCTACCCCCAGCCCCCAGAGCTGTCAGGCTGCTCTCTATCTATAAGTCTGTCTGTTTTGCCTCGTAGTTCAAATTGTTCATTAGATTCCACATATGAGTGAAATCATATGGTATTTGTCTTTCTCTGACTGGCTTATTTCATTTAGCATAATGTTCTCTAGGTCCATCCATGCTGTCACAAAGAGTAAAACTTTCTTCTTTTTCATAGCCAAGTAGTATTCTGTTGTGTAAATGTCCCATAGTGGGTTTTTTTCATATTTTTTAAAGTATATTTTATTGATCATATTGTTACAGTTGACCCTTTGCTCCCCTCCACCCAGTACCCCCCTTTCCTCCAGCAATCCCACCCCATTAGTTCATGTCCATGGGTCGTGCATATAAGTTCTTTGGCTTCACTCCCTATATTATTCTTAACTTATCCCTCTCTATTTTGTACCAATCGATTATGCGTCTTAATCCCTTCAACATTTCCCCATTTCTCCCCCTTCCCCCTCCCAGCTGATAACCCTCCAAATGATCCCCATACCTATGATTCTGTTCCTATTCTGGTTTGCTTCATTAGATTTTTTTTTATTTTTTAGATTCAGTTGTTGATAGTTGTGAGTTCATTGTTGTTTTAGTATTCATAATTCTGATCTTTTTCTTAAGTAAGTCCCTTTGACATTTCATATAATAATGGCTTGGTGATGATGAACTCCTTTAGCTTCACCTTGTCTAGGAAGCACTCCACCTGCCCTTGCATTCTAAATGATAACTTTGCTGGATAGAGTAATCCTGGTTGTAGGATTACTTGCTTTTCATCACCTTGAATACTTGCTTTTCATCACCTTGAATACTTCTTGCCAGTCCCTTCTTGCCTGGAAAGTTTCTTTTGAGAAATCAGATGATAGTCTTATAGGCACCCCTTTGTAGGTAACTCTCTGCTTTTCTCTTGCTGCTTTTAAGATTCTCTCTTTATCTTTCACCTTTGGCATTTTAATTATGATGTGTCTTGGTGTGGTCCTCCTTGGGTCTAACCTGTTTGGGATTCTCTGTGCTTCCTGGACTTGTATGTCTATTTCCTTTGCCAAATTTGGGAAGTTTTCCTTCATTATTTTCTCACATAAGCTTTCAATTTCTTGCTCTTCCTCTTCTCCTTCTGGCACCCCTATAATTCGGATGTTGGCATGTTTAAAGTTGTCCCAGAGGTTCCTAAGCCTCTCCTCGTTTTTTTTCAATTCTTGGTTCCTCATTTTGTACTGGGTGACTGTTTTTTTCTTCCTTATGTTCCAAATCATTGATTTGAACCCTGGTTTCCTCCCCTTCACCATGGGCTTTGTGTGGATTTTCCTTCATTTCATTTAGCATAGCCTTCACTTCTTCCCTTATGCGTTTGCCGTACTTAATCATATCTGTCAAGCCTGTGAGCATCTTTATCATCAGTGTTTTGAACTCTACATCTGTGAGGTTGGCTTTCTCCCTGTCGCTTAGTTCTCCCACTGGAACCTTGATCCATTCCCTGTTTTGGGCCATACCTCTCTATCTTCTCAAGTTGCCAGGCTCTTGTGTTTGTTTGCCTCTGTGTCTTAGGTAGAGCTGTTGCACCTGTTACGTTGTAAGGGGCGGAGCCTTAGGTATTCATCAGTAAAAGGTGACCATTTTCACCACGTTGTGGTGCTGTATGTTGGGGAGGGGACAGAGAGGGAACAATGCCACTTGCTCAGCACTCACCCCTTTTCTAGGCACTTCTCCCACTTTATATGGGACTGGCGCCTCTCTAGCTGTTGCCCTGGCCGTTGTTCCCAGAGTGGGTGGGTCTGTGGATGTTCTAGGACTGTGGGGCCCTTTAAACAAATGGAGTCTGCTGAGAGACTGGCAGTTTCTTTCTCCGCCCCCACCCCCACTGGTGTGCACAGTCAGAACCAATGAGGCTTTATTGTCCCTGGCACTGGAACCATAGCTGTGCTGTATGACCTGGTGCTGGGAGCACTCCCCAGGTGTCCCTCCTTACTTTTTAAAATCTGTAACTGCACTTTCCTCTGGCCTGCCACTGCCACCGCTGCCGCCACTGCTGCTGCTGCTACACCATGTCCTCTCCACCCGTGCTATCTGTCTGGATGAGTATTTCTCCTTTATATATTTGTTGGTCTTCCATGCAGCTCGATTTTCTGAAACTCCTGGTTATCTCTAGTTTTGAAGTAGTTGTAGTCTCTCTTAGTTGTGAAGGGAGACGTAGCATGTCTGTCTAAGCTTGCATCCTGGCCAGAAGTCCTATTGTGGTTTTAGTCCCTCATTTGCTGGTGGACTCTTGGGCTGCTTCCATATCTTGGTGATTGTAAGTAACACTACAATGAACACAGGGGTGCTTATGTTCTTTCGTATTAGTGTTTTGGGTTCCTTCGGATATAGTTCCAGAAGTGGGATCGCTGGGCCAAAAGGCAGATCCATTTTTAATTTTTTGAGATATCTCCATACTGCTTTCCACAGTGGCTGCACTAGTTTGCATTCCCACCAACAGTGCATGAGGGTCCCCGTTTCTCCACATCCTGGTCAGCATTTGTTGTTTGTTGATTTACAGGTGATAGCCATTCTGACACGTGTGAGATAGTATCTCCATGTGGTTTGAATTTGCATTCTCTAATGATTAGTGACATTGACCATATTTTCACATGTATATTGGCCATCTGTATGTCCTCTTTGGAGAAGAGTCTGGGGTTGAGAACTACTGCCCTAAAACAGTGTTAAATAATAATCGTGTTAATGTGCATCCTTGTCTCCTTATTAATTTTAATTATTTTTAGTGTTTTGACATTTAAAATATTTGTTGTTTCGATAAATATCCTTAGCTTTGTTTAGTTTCCACCTTTTCCTATATTACTTAGTTTTTATTAGAAATGCTTGCTTTTAGTATCAATATGCTTCTATGATTTTCTGTTTATCAATATAAAGAGGTTGAGAATGTGTTGTTGTTGGGATGACCTTTGTCTGATTTTGGTATTTGTTACATTATGCTAGCTAGTAAGGTGAACTGGCATAGTTGTTCAAAGTCCCTGGCTCCTCTTCTGGGGTTCCCGAACCTCCTGGGAGGGAAGTCACCTTAATAGGAGTCCATGAGATACTGTCCTTTTATAAAGCCCTCCAATAAGACATCTCAGGCCAACGAAAACGTAACAGCCTTTGTTTTGGGAAGGAATCCCAGCTCCTCAGCTTGGGAATACCATTCATCTCTTGCTGAACAGAATCTTCATTTGGTCATTATGTTGGTCTGCAATTAATAAATTATAGGAAAACACATTTACTTATCACTTGCAACTTGGTAGATAAAATCTTTGAAAGCATAGAGAACATGGGGTGATAAAAAATATTTCTGTTGGAAACAAGTTATAGATCTCTGAGGCCACTTAAATGTTAGATCTGAGAAGATTAAATAGCTCCACATTACTAGCTTCCAGGAAATCCACAATCAGGGCAGGCCCTTGCCGTACTAAGTTCCTGAGATTGGTGTGACGATCCAGGTGAAGTGACATTGTTGAAATTTCTGCTGCCTGAATGTGTATGCTGAGTGATGAAGGTGGTTGTGTTATGGTTGTGGGGACCCTGCCTACACAGCCTGGTGTGGCTAAGTAACACTGCTCCGCTCCCCAAGAATGTCAATGCAACAGGACTCCAGGGGAACACATCAGAGAACACTGGATGTGGAGACTGGAGGTGGCTCTGCTTCCGCTCAGTTGCTAAAAGTTCATGAAGTGGGGCTTACATTTCCTCACCCTTAACAAAAATGACAGGGCAGGACGCAGGAAGGGCTCTTCGCAGCTCTCACAGCCTGTGAATCCTGCCTCTGTCAGGCCTCCTGCCTGTGGCTGTCTGTAAAGTGAGTGTGGCCCTGCTGCCTCAGTGCTCAGCACTGTCGCTGAAGTCTGATGGTGGCTGTGATGATGATGGTGGTAAAAGTTCACATTAGCATTTCCTCTGGGCCAAGTGCTATTCTAAGCACTTCATGCATATTAACCCATTAATCTTCACAAACACCCTAGGAGGTAAATACTATTTCATCACTCCTATTTCACGTACACAGAGAGCTTAAGCCAGCTGCCCAAGGTCACACAGCTGGTGGGCTGAAGAGGGCTATGAGTCCTCAGGTCTGCGGGTGGTCACAAGGTTGTGCAGACTGCCATCCGTCCCGGGAGCTGAGTTAACCAAAAGCTGCACAAGAATCTGGAAACTCATTTTAATCAGGAGTATTAACCTCTCCCTTCTCATCAAAATTTACTTTTAAAAAGCAATAGTCAAAATGGCAAGAGTTGCCCTCCTTTTCATTCCCGGTGGCCCAGGATCGTCCACCTTGCTGCTGGTGAGATTGTTTCCTTCCTGGCTGCCCATTGGGCCCTTTGCCATGCCCCGGCTTGAGTCTTTCCCCAAACAGATATAATTCATGTGGGTAGAGAGAGCCCCGGATCCTGATCCCAAGTATAAAGACCCCAAATAAAGCAAATATAAATAGAGATTCTGCAGCAGTGTGATTCACTTCACCATCATGACTCATGCTCTCCTAAGGTTTCTGTGAACAATATGTTCGCAGTCTGATTTAATTATAGCCTGATGCACTGCTGCCTCCTCAGTGAGCCCTGGGAGCATGCCCCAGCCCTCAGTACCCCAGGGTGCATGAGCCGAAATGCCTCCTGGTGGGAGTGGGAGAGGGCCCTGCAAATGGTTTGCTGCAGGTGACATTTGTCATATGTGAACTCCTGAGGCGACCTTAGCAAGGGTGCAGCCTCCTCGAATACACTGACAAAACCTTGTGGTTGGTCCAAGCTCGCTGGGGTGTCTGCCTCTTGGGCTTCCCTTGGTGCACAGGCTGGATTGAGATGCACAGAGCACCAGGGCGTGGGTGTCTGCAGTGATTGATTGGGAAGAGAAACAGGATTTAGTCAAAGCTCCGTGGCAAGGGTGGAGGGAAACCCAGGCTGCCTGCCTGCCTGCGTGGACTGGTTCCCTCCCTCACTCCTCCTTGCTTTGTGGCTTCAGGGAGAACACTTGAAACTGCTGCATTTGAAGGGTTTTATGCCACGAATGTGAAGATGTGCCCACAGTTACTTTCTTAGTATGGACCAAACCAGTACTTGCCCGCTCCCATCGGCATGAAAGCATTAGTGTACATTTCAATTAAAAATGATGCATTTGCCCCCAATATCTTGCATTATGCAAAACGCACACCAGCTGGCTTCTGTTGAGCTTTAAGGTTGACAGATATAAAATACAGGGCACCCAGTTCAATTTGAATTCTGAATAATTTTTAGTATAAGTGTGTCCCAAGTCTTAGTTGGGACATGCCTGTATTAAAAATTTATTTGTTGTTTATCTGAAATTCCAATTTAACCAGGCATACTATGTTTTTATTTGCCATGAAACTCTGAACAAATGGCTTGAGCACTGGAGTCTCCATTTCTTGTCCTGCAAAATAAGAGTAACTGTTGGTGGCCGCCACATCCCCTTTGTGACCTGTAGACCATCCCCCAGCCCCAGGACTAACCACCACTCACATTTTTTCCCTTTTCCCCTGAATGGCCCTAGGCTGATGGGAGGCACCTGCCTAAGAGGTCATGACTCCCCCCTTGCCCTGGTGGCTGACTGAAGGAGGAGGGTCACACAGCTCAGCCTCCTCCCCTCAAGGCGGGAAGTGATCTGTCTGTTGAAGTTGACACTCCAGTGCTCCCTGAGGGCTCAGGCTAAAGCTAGTCCCCATCCGGATGCACATCCTTTCTCAGTTCCTTCCCCTGCTGCACTGTTTGCTTCTCTCACTGATAGGTTTCTCCCAAGAACAAGCTCTCAATATAGCACTTGCACAAAAACCCATGGCCCGATATCACCTGATACAGGAAACTAATGAACAACACAAACAAATGAGCAGAATTGAACAAGGAACAGAGTAACAGTTATCAGGTGGGAGTGGGGGAGGGAGAGAAGGGGGGAAAGAAGGGATAGGGTTTAGTAAAGGAACTAGTATAAATAACCCATGAACAAGGATAACGGGGTGGGGATTGACTGGGAGAAGGGGTGGGCTGGGTGGGGGTGGGGGAGTAATGAGAAAAAAAAGTGGGACAATTATAATAGAAAAACAATTTTAAAGAAACAATTTAAAAAAACCCATGGCCTGAGGCACTGGAATTACTGCTAGTGCACGGACTGATCAGTGAGTGTTCACATAAGCCTGCCCAGAGCCCAGGGATGGCTTGCGCTCTGAGAATGGGGGCATGTCAGGGGCATGTGGTCCTTGGAGCTGGGGTACAGTGCTGCGCAGCAGAGGAGGGACTTGTCTCCTCCCGGGAAGGTGGGAAATGGGGAGTGGGGATGGGCCTCAGGCTTAGAGTCCTCTCTGCAGTGGGAAGCCAAACCCTTGAGGGTGGGTGGAGGCTGCCTAGCTGCCTCCTCTCCTAGAGCCAGGCTGAGGAGGCCCAAGGCCCAGGGAGGCTTGGTGTCAGCTGAGCAGTGGTTGAGGAAGCTGTCAGGAACCGATTAAATGGGGAAAAAATGATATTGGGCGGGGGCTCAACTGGGCACTGCCTGAACTCTCGTCTCCCCATCTTGTCGTGCATTCTATTCCATATTACTTTGAAAAGAAGCTGTAGGAAGGTTGAATCCTTAGGAGAAGGTGTACAGTTTTAAAGAGCAAGGCCCCACTTTGACTTTCAGCTCTACCATTTCTACATAGGCTCCAGAATCTGGAGCAGTTCCTGAGCCTCTCCAAGCCTCAGTTTTCCTTCCTGCAGAATGGGGATAATAAATGCTTCCTATCAGGCCCTTGGCAACAAGTTCTAAGACAAGGAATTCAGAGGTTGAAGATGAAGATGAGGCTTTGGAGCTCTTTGATCCTCCTCCCAAATGTGCCATCCCCTGCATCTATCCACACCGCTCCATCCTTGGTCCACAGCAAAGCGCGGCTCAGGGTGGAGCAGAGGGCAGTGAGCTGGACCTCTCTAGAGAGCTTGTTTCTAACACGTGAATTGGGCCAAACCAAGCTCTTCCAGGTTGCAGTTGTGCTATGCCTCTTATTTTTTTTTTTTTATTCCCATTATCTAATTTTTGTTGGTCCTTCAAAATCTTACCTGACAAATGAGGAAATGTGACTCAGAGAGTGTTTGCCATCCATGGCCATGCAGCTACAAAGTAGTCTGTCTGAATCCAAAGCCTACATTCATAAACACCTGGTGTACCTCCTACAGGGTTAGGAGTCTGCACATAGTGGTGGGGTGCCGCGGGGTGTGCTGGGGGTGGTGACCGCAGCCACCATCACTGAGCCTCTGCCATGAGCCAGTAGCTTCTATACATTATCATAACATTATATTACCCTGTTATTGTTGTTATTATTATTACATTATGTGTTAATGTCTGGAACCACCCAATGAGAGCAGTTTATACACTTACCATCCCATTTCACAGAGGAGGAAACTGAGGTACCAAGAGACCATGCATAATTCAAGCGTACACAGCTCTAAGCAGAAGTGTGTAGGTCTGACTTCAGACCCAGCTGACCCCAGAGCACCTGCCAGATAAAGGACCAGGGAGCCTAGGAGGCGGTCAAAGGGAGTTGCCCACTCCTTAAGCCACATGCTGCCTCCATTCCAATTGTGCCAAAGGCTGACCATCTGGTCAAGGCCTCTGGGGTGGTGGTATCCACATTACAAAAGGTACACTAGTTGTTCACAGCTATGATGTTGCCAAAGCAGTAACCAGTCCTTCAGAGAGAACAGAGTGATACCTTGCCACCCTGTTTTAGATGGGAGTCTAAGGGCTGCCTAGGGGCTGGCCTTGCACTGAGGGCCAAGCCCAGAGCATTGCTGGTCCATCCCTGAGCTCTGTGTACACCCCAGGTTCTGTGCTAATAACTCATCTAACTAAGCAAATGTAAGGTGATAATAGTGTGTTCTCTACCGATATCTGAGGGATATGTTACTCCACTGGATGTCTGGTTTAAATCTCTGCACCTTCCTCTGTCTCTCCAACACACCTGTGGGTTGCCCAGACATGAGTCCACAAAAGACAAAGTCACTGTTTCCAGGGACTCCTCAGAGCCAATCCTGTTGGCCTCAACTATTTCCACCAACACTCCCATTCTCTTCATCTCCAAGGTGCACAGCCTGACCAGCCTCCTGGAATGTTCCCCTCACCACTGCCTGCAGTAGGGAGCCACTTCCTTCCTCCCAAGGATGACTCACTACATTGCTTGCCTGCTTGCTTGCTTTTCATTGTGCTTTTTTTAAGTTCCAAAAAAGAAATGTGTCAAATTTAAAACTCGGCACATCTCATCTATTTAAAGTGCAGAGGAAGCAGCCTTTGAACGGCTTGCAGAATGTGAAGCCTTTAGAGCCTAGAAGGCCTCAGCCTCACAGTCTTTTTAAGTGCTTTCTAGTGCCCCACTTGAAAGGCAGGTGAGTGGGTGCTAGTAGATGACAGAGAAGATGTCTGAAATCCCTTGGGTTGCAGATGAGGAGAAATTTCTCCAAGGGCAGTCAAGAGCAGGCAAAGCGGAGCCTGAGGGTGAGAACAGACCGGGGCCAAATTCCCAGCCAGCGTTTGTCTGTGGACCCTCACAGCCCAGGGCATAGGAATCCCCACTCCATCCCCCTAAGTGTGGCAGGCAGAGGCGGGCAACGGCTGGGTACAGAAGTGTGTATGTTTGTTTGAAAATGGCTGAAGGCCCACCCAGTGTTACCCTGAGACGGGGAAGAAGGGTTGAGGAAGAGAACAGGAATAATTTCCGTATCATTCAATCAGTTGATTGCTTTCACTTTCCAGCTACCCGATTCTTACCGCTAAACAGCAGCAGAGCAGAGGCTACTCCAGGAGCTTCTGGGCTTCTGAGTGGGAGAAAGGAAGTTAAATCATTTTTGGCACTTGCTCCCTTCCCTTCTCCCCCCCCCCCCACAGTCCCTCTAAACCTGCTGTACAGTGAAACCCCTCTCCCCTGTGCCCTGCTTCCCTGCAAAGCAAATATCTCTGGGAGGAGTGGTAATCGTGTCATTCCTCTGTCCCAAACACGTCAGAAACGGAGGTCTCAGCTCTCCCCTTTGATGACCCCACCTCTGCCCTCTGATCTCCTTCCCCTTCTGCAAACATACTAAATGCATTCCTGCCTTGGGCCTTTGCACTGGCTGTTCCCTCTGCCTGGCATGCTATCCCCCTAGGTATTGCCTGACTCAGTGCCTCACTTCCTCCAGGTCTCTGACCAAATCCTGCCTTATGAGAGATTTTCTCTAATCATCCCATATGACAGACTCCTTGCCCTTTCTTTACGTTATTCCTGTCCTGTCCTTGGCTCTTGTCATCCTCTGACACATTATGCATCTAGCCACTCTGTTGCTTACTGTCTGGGCAGGGAGAGGGAGGAGGAGTCGGAAGCTGGTTTCTTAGCCCCCTTGGCAGAGCTATAGGTAGCCACGGAGATGGCACACCCAGCTGTTGTATCCACCCTCACCCCTAGCACAGTGCTTTGACATCTATTAATAAGACAAAGTTAAATACTGATGGATTATATTGTTAAGAAGCTGTTGGACTGAGGTCCAGTTTTTCAGGGGAGTATTTTACTTACCCTTGACCTACTTGGGGTTGGGGATATGTCACACCCAGGGCAGGGTTTCGAGGAGTCAACAGGATCCCTCTCATGCAAATGCTCTCTGGGCAGCGCCAGTGCGGCCTCCTTCTTCTCCTCCCTTGCATCATGGGGAGAACAGGGCTGGTCCTGGTGGAGGAGTGACCCCTGGCATGGAGTGACAAAGAGGTCTGCTATGACCTCTCCCATCCTCCCTTCTGACCCCCCATTCCAACCTCCACAGGCCTTGTGCGCAGTGAATCTTTCTCTGGCTCTGGGCTCTGGTTTGACCCACCTATCCCTGTTGACTTTGTCTCTTCCCTTACTAGGCCTGGAACTGTCTACACTGCAGCCTTCCAAGCATAATGCCAACTGCATAAATGTGTGTTGGCAGTGTAACAGCCATCCCTGGTCTCCATCAGGGGACTGAGGACAGAAACACATATGGCAGGTGTGTGTCTGTTTGTGATCATGGCAGCACACGTCAGCTCAGGAGATTCAGGCTGCAAGGTCAGCATAAGCTCCCGTGCTGCATGGCAAGGGCCCACTTAGCAGTTTCTTCATCTCCCAGCACAAAGAGCTGCCTCCTCTGGCTGTGTGTGCAAGGCCCTCTCAGAGCCACCATGGAGCCTTCTGGGCCCTTTTAGCTCCAGATCCCTTGTGGTTCAGGAGGGAGAGGGAAGGGCCATAGAACCTGGTGCTGCTGCCACAGGAGAGGGAGAGGGAGGGGAGTGGCAAAGAGAGGCCAGCTTGCTTCAGTTGTTATGCTCCCTCGAGCCCAAGCCCATGAGAGTGACTTGGATGTGTGCAAGAGCTCAGGGACTGATCCCAAATGACAGCTGAAGGAAAGGATCCACAATGTCAGGAGAGAGGCTTACATCTGGAAGCAATTCCAATTCTTTAAGTCCCCCAGCTGGCTGAAGACTTAGGAGGAAAGATGCAACAATCCTTTGTGTCTTGTCCCAGACAGGCTGTCACTCAGGGTCTAGAAAAAGGTGAATGGAGCGCGGCTGGTGGTCACAAAAAATGGTGAGGTCCAGTAACTCCTCCCGGGCTCTGGCGGGAGGGTTGGGATAGCTCCTTGGAAGCTGCGCACTAGGCAGTGGTCTGCTTGACTGGGCAGCAGCAGCAATCCAGCCATGACGACTTACTTACTAACATTTCTACCCAAGGGGAGAAACTGCAATTGTCCTAGCTGAGCCCAGAGGGGGCACTGGAATGATCTGCACAAGCCTGGCAGTCCCATGCACGCCTCTCTTTACTCCTGCTGCATACCCTTCCCCAAAGGGCACAGATGCCTCTTAGGTCAGTTCTCAGGGTAGACTGGGGAGGGAGGGGACATACATGTCCTTTTCTGAACAAATGAATAAAAGGCAAGAGTCCTGGCTGTAGCGGACACTTAGTTTTGGATGCTTGGCATCAAATGCCCTTCCTGGGTCTGGGGGATCCACCACGTTATGATGTCAACCCCGCCTCCACTTTAGGAGAAACTCAAAATTACTGGCGTTCCCAACCTCCCTCTCAGTTAACAGCCTGTCCCCCTACCCCCAAGCCGATGCAACACAGCTGCGCAAGACTGAATTGACAGCTAGTGACTGTGTGAAATCCACTCTGGTGACAGGTGACAGCCTCTGTATTCAGTTTCCAAAAGAGCAGGTGTAGGGGACATCTGCAGTGCAAGCCCCAGGGTGTGAGACCGGGAGCCCCCGCGAGTAACATGAGGCCTTATTCCTGGCAGGGGAAGTGCCAGGCCTGCTGACCATGTGACTTATCCAATATCCTTTAACAAATATATTTCCTACCCAGCCAGAGCTGCTGTTATTTGCAAGTAAGAACTCTGGCACAGTGCCATGAGAAATTAGAGCCACTGACTGGGACTTCTCCTTGGTGTGCTTATCCTGACTTTGTACTTAGAAAGTGCTTTCCAAAGAGGAGACATGGAAAGCACAACCATTGCCCCATGCCCAATTCAGATGCAGCTTGGTCCCATGTGGCTGACCCAAAGCCGTGCCCTTTGCAAAGCCTGGCACTCCAGTTATACCAGCTGGAGGTGGAGGCATCTATCGGCCATGCCACTGAGAGATAGGCCGATGCTGCTCAGGATTTAGGTTTGCAACATGGAGGTCCCAGTAGACCAAGTGCTAGGAACGCTTCCACAGGAGGCTGGAGTGTCCTTCCTTAGATGTCTTCACAAACCAAGGAGTCATTTTGTTCATCTCCCACCACCGTACCCCACGTTTCTGCATGAATGCATTATTGTGCTTTCTGAGAAATTCAGTTTTCAGAATAGTTGACACATTGCAATAAGGCAGAGGGATGAATCATCACATGACTTCAGAGTTCATTGGTTCCAATTATTCCAGTCCTTCTAAGAAGGCATTTTTGCCAAAACTGCACATATGTTCCTTAAACACACACACACAATTGTTTTCTGATGAAATGTTTTCCTCTCCCAGTCCATCAGTCAAACATTCCATGTGTCAGACTTGAGAACAGTTTCTTCTGCTGTTTCAGTCTTCTTATTCCTCAGAGAACTCTTTTGGTGACTCAAGGACATGGATTTTCCTAAATGGCTTTCTTTGGGGGACAAGGGGCTTCTAAGAGGATGACAGCAGCTTTACTTTCCCCTCATAGCAGAGCTACTGGGGGCCAAGGCCAGGAGAACAGAAGGAATTCTGGGACCAGGCAAAGTGCGGAGACACAAGGAACAGATGGCAGGAACTTCAAAAGCATAAGTCACCTTGAAGGACAATGGCACCAAGGGAGGGGGTGGGAGGCTTTTGTACCCTCTGAGAAAAAGGAAGCAGAGAAGACAAAAGCTATTTGCCAGATTTTGCACAAGTCAGTAGAACTGAGAGATGGTTTTGTGGAATTTACGTCAAGGGAGGCTGTGACTCCTGTCTTCTTGTCCAGAAACAAGTGGCATCAGTCAGCTGATGAACTGTCTCTCTTGCCTCCTAATCTTTTCTCTTTTTTCTTTTTCTTTCATTACATAGGGAGCATTTACATGCTCTCTATCTAGGCAGCTAATGAGGAACAGTCTCTCCTTCCATTCACTCTGCTTCCATAGAGTTGCAGAAGCTCTAACTGACCCCTTGACAGATGGCCACCCTGGGAGATATGGGCCTGACCAATAGAGCCCAGCCAAGGCTGCCATCAGGCATACCTGGCTTCTTGTGAATGGGAAGGCGCTGGGCCCTGATTGCCAGGGGTGGGGGTGTGTGTGGGGGGGGGGTGCGCGCGCGCGTGCATGTGCGTGCGCGTGCCTGTGATTCCCCTGGGCTTACTCCTGCACCAGTCTGTAGGCTTCTTGCACATTTTCCAGATGGGTAAATTGAGGCACACAAAAGCTAAATAACTAGTTCAGGTCAGAGCTGGGATGGAAGGCTAGTCACACTCAAAGACAGGACCTCTCTCCTTGCTGCTGGATTCACCTGGGTCAAAGCGGGGGTGAGCAGTGGGCAAAGCTGCTGGCTGCTTTTCACCTAAGGCTATTCAAAAGAAATGTTTGATTCTGTCTCTGATACAGAACAGTCTATCCGCAGCCCCAGCAAAGGCCAAAGCTAGCCTCTCTGCTCTGAGGAGGGAGATAGGAAAGCACGCCCCTCATCTCCCAACACCACGAGGCCAGGATGGCCAGGACAGGACCTCCACCAACCCCTGCAACGTCTGTTCCTCTTTGCTGCGTGGGCCTCAGCTGCTTATGGAAGGGATCAGGCTTCAGAAGCCTGTTCTCCTTCTTTGAAGCTGACAGCTTGATGCTTGTGGAACGCAGTACTATTTCAGGATTTCATTTGAAAGAGGTTTCAAAAGAGTGAATCAAAGGCTTGCCTGAATTGCTTATTATGGCTCTTCTCCCGGCCTGCGCCTCTGTTGGTGAGCCCAAACACAGCATCTGTGGCTTCTGCACGTCATCCATGGGCAGGTGATTGTTCTAAATTAGCACCTGGCTCATTTTGGAGGGCTGTAACTCTTCCTGAGCCTTCTCCCAAGAAGCAAGCGGAACTTGCACAGCTGTATCTTTCCTACATTGTCTGTGTTTGTCTGAAATGATCCACCAGGGTAGTCCACCAGGTAAATTACATGAGCTCTGTTTATGGCCAGCATGTCTGAAGAACACCAAAAGTAAAGGCTATGAAACCTGGGTGGCTATGACCTCCCCTGGACCCTCAGGCAAATGGGAGCAAATAGGTTTCCCAGGGAACATAGGGCATGAACAGGAAGGCTCCAGGGCATGGCAGGAGCCAGGGTGGAGGGGGCATGGTGCCCACACTGTCACTGGGATCTGCCGTGGCAGTGCCAGTGTTGTGGGCAGGTCCTGCACCTTGTCTGCTCTCGGACGCTGCCCTCGCCACAGTTAAAGCATGGTCATCTTTTCCCATCAGCCTTCCTCGAGTCATGTCTCTTTTCTCGTTGTATTCCCACACAGACACAGAGAATGCTTTCTCAGCACATGCTGACGAATGAAGTAAGGATCTAGTAATCTGAAGAGAATGATTTTATATACTGACATTAATGGCGGGGGTAGGGGGGGAGGGAAGGAGGAGAGAGAGAATGTGGATGTCCATGGGAGCAGAAGTTGAGAGATTCCGGAGCCTTTTCCTTCAGGAGCTACTCTGTACCTCATAAAGGAAAGTATTGTGTTTTGGAGAAATGGAGAACAGAGACATTGGCATCCTCTGTGAACAGTGCCTGTACACCACCGAGTCCAGGTAGGTGCACCGAGACTTGTGTTCCACACCATCTCTCCCAGGGGCCACTGCCAAGTATTTGGCTGGGGCTAAGGAGAGGCTGTTCAGCAGGAACTGTCAGAACTTCCCTCTGCTTCTGGAATAGCTGTCAGTACTACATCTTGACTCTGGGGTGTGTCAGGAACCACAATGTCTGCTCAGAGCAGCTAGAACATCAGCTTTCTCCACCGTCACTTAAACTTCCCAGCAGAGATCCAATGACCACGTTCCCCTTTCAGTGGTAGAGTTATCACAAATGCAACCCATTACTCTCAACCAGCCAGATCTCTCCATGTGGCCACCAGTTGACTGTTCTTTCAAGTCCATTACTCACAAAAACTGTTTGCCTGTTGCCTTCCCCCCACTCACTGGAAGACAATGAACTGGAGAGAAACTTCATCCCCCAGGACATTGGCAAAAGATTAATGAGGCCCTGCCTGGTTAGGATTTGTTCTGGATCCTCTAAATTCAAGGCCTCCCACCACAGCTACCTGAGTGTTAAAATGGAAGTGCTTGCAGGAGCAGTCCCCAGCCCCCAGCCTGGCTTTATCATGAGAGAGAAGCATTGTTTTTGTGGGAGCACACTGCCACCAACTTCCATGACCTCTGGTGCCATGTACTCATCACCTGGCTGCCCCAGAGCACAGGGGGAAACACAGGGCATGTGGTGATGGGCCTTCCAGAGGGACAGCCTGCTCCCTCTAGCCCCATAACAGTGGGACCAGCTATAAGAACAGTTTGCTCCTCCCCTGACATTGTTTTTTGTTTGCCAGATTACAGGAGATGTGGAATTTTCCAGAAGACAGGAGAAACCCCTAATTCATGGGCATTCAGAATAAAATCCTTGAAGATCATTATCCAAAGTTAATGAAGGTAGCTATGCCAATAAAACAAGAGGTCGAGAAAGAAAGAAAGCCACAAGAAGACCAAACTTCCCCAGAAAGCTAGAGTTGTTCTATTTGGTAATCTGTTCAGTCCATGCACAGAATACACCCTGTTAAGATGTTCCCTTTATCAAAGTCTGCATGTCTAGCTACTGCTACTGGAAGTATCTTTCATATGTGCAGTAGCTTGCCAAACCTATTTTGGTAACTGTCTATAAGAGCCAATTTAAGCTGGCTTCTCAGTTCACTCTGTACTCAAAAGACACCAGTTTCCAATTCCTCCTGAGACTCCAGGAGACCAGATGCTGTGACAAATGTTACAGGAAAATGGACCTAGACAATGATCCTATGCTGCTCCTTGGCAGAACACAGGATTCCTTGGCTTTTTCTGTGGCTTGGACATACACTGGTTTCAGGCCACTGTCATCTCTGCCCTGCCAGTGACATGCTTTTGTGACAGCACAGGGGATCTTGGGCAACAGAAGAAAGTTCCCAATGAGGCTAGGTGGCAAGTGACAGATTCAGAACGCCGAGGTCCTACTGCATCTGGCAGCCTGAATTGGGCAGCAATTCCTGCAAATGAGAAGCCACTGCCTTCGTTAGGTAGGTCATTGTCCCATAAGCCCCACTTGGAGCACTGTCGTAAAAGAAGTGGCAAATGCCTGTGGCTGGGTCTTTCTCCAGGGTGTCCATGGAGCCAATTGATATCTGCAGCAAGAAAAGGCAGAGGAAAGGATGAACAGAGTTTACTCGTGCAGTCCTGTGATGGCTGTGTACTGCATGCCCATGGCCTGTGGAGCTCCTGGCCTGGGGAAGCAGAGCTTACAGTGCCCGGGGAGAGCACTGGCCTCTGCTCCGGGCACTGCCCTGGGTTCCCACACACCCCAGTTCACAGGGCATCACTGACTCTAATAAGAGGATGGTTCCTCCTAATGCAACTTTGGGTGCAGAGTAAGTGGTTTTGTTTACCCAGGGCCATATATGAGCAAGGATGAGCTCTGCACTAAAACCTACACTGAGCTCTGGCCAGGTAGCTAAGTTGCTTAGAGCTTCATCCTGATATGCCATGGTTGTGGGTTTGATCTTTGGTTAGAGTACATATAAGAAGCAACCAATGAATGCATAAGTAACTGGAACAACAAAGTGATGTTTCTCTCTCTCTCTCTAAAAAAAAAAAAAAAAAAAAGAAGAAAAAGAAACCAAAAAACCTCCACTGAAACAGGCCTATCTTCAAAGGTCTTTAGATTTCCCAAGTGGCCACTGTGCCATTTTCTAACCAAATGGTTGACATTTTTCACCATCTGTGATGACATTTTCTTTGTTCAAGAACATTGTTTCCTATTGGACACAGAATGTCTAGTCTTGATAAATGCCAGCCACACTGGCTACCCTGCCTCTGTCTCCGCCTTGGCTCTGGGGTGACTGGATAGGCCTGGGCACACCCACCTGGTCCTGCAGGAACAGCTGGTTGGCCATCTGCACAATCTGGTCCACGTGGATGATGCCCCCAATGCTGTTCATCTCCGTGTCTGAGAGCAGGGTCAGCACCATGATGGCTTCCACCAGCAGCTGCCGGTACTCTGGCTGGGGCACACGGTTCAGCACTGACTCAACGTGGACAGCAAACTTGATCTCCTGTGGAGTCATCTGCAGAAGGGACCCGCCAGGGAGGTCAGGAGTGAGCCAGGATAGACACAGCCCTGTTACCAACGCTAACCAAAATACCCACTGGGTTTGGGGCTCAGCTTAAATGCTGCCTCCTTTTTGGTCACTGTCCTGATTCTGCCCACAGGAACCCTCTGGAGCAGGAGGCCTTGTCCTAGCTTTATTTACCTAGCCCACTGGACCCTGAGTTCCTGGGGCAAGGACAATTTTCTATTTTTCACTCTTCTTCGTCATTCTTGCTGCATATGTCATGGTTCCTTGGGAAGGGTAAAAACTAAAAAATCAGTTTTTAAGAGAGTGTATGGGGGAAAGGAAACCAGGAAAGATGGAAGACTGCTCTCAGCAGAGAGGGGTCACAGGAGGGTGCACATGGGTCCAAAGACTGTGGCATGCAGCTTTGCTCTTTTCTTTTACTAGAGTTTTATGGGGCAAATCTAAAGACCTTGACAGTCAGAAATGCTGTTTGTGACAGGAAGGAGAAAAGGTGATGCTAAATATGAGAAAGAAATTTTGCAAAATTTTAGGGTTGAGTACCTAAAAAGATCAGACCTCAAAATGGCCCGTCTATATATGTAAGAAGCTTGAAAGAGGTATCAGGGGTCAGAGTCCATGAGATATAGCACTTGGTGGAAATGGTGATAGGCTGGCATTTGGGTTTTTCCCATAGTACCTCTCGTGTCGTTGAGGACGGCAGCACATAACCATCGATGGACAGACCATGGCACTGCAGGCAGAACACACACATCACATTTCAGTTAGATTCCAGAACGTGATCGATAAGTACGCACACACAAGCATGCAGATGCACATGTGCGTACACATGCACACGCACATGTGTACACACTCACGTCCCTCTGCCCTGGAAACCCGCATGAGAGCTGGAATAAGCCAGGCTGTCATTTATTTTTAGAGAGCTGTTCTCACTGCCCGCAGGCTGTGTTTTCAATGGAACAATTCTGGAGAACCAGCAGGCATGGTTCAGATCTTGCAAGAACAATGCCTCAGGAGCTGCTGGGTCCTCCCCTGTGGAAGCTCTGCATTTCACTTGGCGGAGAGGCCCCCATTGGTGTCATATAAAGGGAGAGTTTCAAGGCTCCTGCTGGTGAAGTGATACTTCTGTGTCTTTGCAAGGCATCTATTTTGGGGATTTCTATAATAAGCAGCAATCACAAAAAACTCGAGCACATGCACAGACACACACACGCACACCCATGTATATAAATACCAAGCGCCAACTCAATATGAAATGCTGCTTTTTCATAATAAAAGTGTCTTGGTATTGAGCCAGTGGGAGTCTGTGTGGAAGTGCGTGATGTCCCAGGAAGAGTGGGGAGATTTTCTAGGAATAGTTTGTTCTCATCTAATTGGCTGCCTTCTAACCCCCTGTGTCCTGGCTGGCAGCAGCTGCCCACCCGTCCCTGGGGGGCTGAGGACAGAGTGGTTGCAAATACTCATGCCTCCTGAGAAGAGGCAGACAATAGTGAATAGAGCCTTTGTGGGTTCCAAGGGTTCTGCTCCCACATGGGGACCAGGAGCTCAGCTGCATGAGGACAGGGACTGCTCTGACCTCCCCATGCCTAGCTCAGTGAGGAAGGCCTCGGTCACCCCACACAGAGAGGCCAAAGGTTCCCTAATGGTCCTGGGCCTCTGCCACAGAAATACTGCAGTGGGATTTGGGAAGGGGTTGTTGTACGTGCTCGACTGGGATGACGTTTCTCTCCTCTCCTACTGTGAAATGAGCTAACAAAAATAGCTTAGGAAAAAATCGTTCTGCCTATTGCAAGAGGAAAGACAGGCTCCAGTGGGACCTAGGGAGACACGAATGCTCTGGGGCTGATGGAGGAGGGGGACAGAATATGGGTGCAGAGAGCAAAGGAGCCTGGCTTCCTCCTCGGACTCCTCTTTGGCCACAGGCATTTGAACCGGGTTCTCTTGTGTTTGGGAGACTGCAGTGCAGTCTGTGGCTGTCCCCTTACACTTGTTTCTGATGACCTCTGCTGAGATTTTTCACAGCCCCAGGCAGCTGTGAAATGCAACCCCATCTGGTGGCCACAGGAATAGTGAGTGCTAAGGGGAGCAGGTCTGGGGTCCTTGTCCTCCATGTGTGTAGGGCTTGTGCCTTCAGGCCACCTGGGACCTGGAGTGAGACAGGAAGCCCTGAGGACCTGAAAGGGTGGCCTGCAGATAGGAACTGCTCAATCATGTTGCTGAACAGCATTGATACCAGGCCTGCCTGAGTGTTTAGGAGGCTATGGGATGTGGGGCGGGGGCTGTTGTGGGTCATCCATGTCATGGTGTTTTCATCCAAAGCCTTCCCTGCCTTCTCTGGTTCTTATCTATTTTGTGACCTTTCTACATTCTTGGCATGCCAAAGGTAGTCCCACACAACCTGAGCTGTCACCTTATCTAACTTGTGGTTCCTGCCAGCAGTTCTCAACCAGGGGGAATTGCTGCCCACAGGGCACTAGACAATATTTAGAGACATTTTTGGTTGTTACAACTGGGGGAGAGGATGTTATTGGCATCTTCTGGGTGGTGGCCAGGAATGTTGTTTAATATTCTACAACGCACAGAATATCCCCCACCAAAAAGTTCCCCAGCCCCAAATGTCTGGAGCCAAGGTGGAGAAACCCTGCTTTTAGGCTCTGAGCTACCCAAGGTCAGGGGCTGTGTGTCCACTTATTCTGCAGCTGCATGCTGCTTGATGATAATGGTAGGTGCCACCATGCCTCACAAAGTAACTAAGAGGGAGTCGGTTCATTTCCCTTAGGAGTGTGTGTCCCCCAGCGGCTTGTGAAATTCAGCACAGGGGCCAAGCTCACCTTCTGAAGGATCTTCCACACTTTCTGGTAGAATCCCACGGGGACCCTGTTGATGGCCCCATCCAGCCTTCTCCTGCGCAGCCATTGGCCCTGCCGCTCCCCCCAGCCCATATGGTGCCCGCCTGAGTCTGACGATGATGTTCCAGTGGGTGAGGACGGGGTGCTGGACTTCTGCAAGACAGGCAGTATGTGGCCTTTAGAAGCCTCATAGCCAGCTCTGCAGGACAGCTCAGTGAACTAGTCAAAATACCAATCACCACTTTCCCAGAGAGGAATGTGGCTCCTTGATTCAATGCTGAGCAGTTCTTGAAGCTGGATTAACTCTTTCATGCACCAGTTTGGTCACCGAAATATTTTGGTGTGCCGCGCCCAGCACCAAGAGGAAGCGCAGCAGCGAGGACCCCCAACCTGATGGGGAAGCCACACAGGTGCAAGCATGCACTCTGGGGTCAGCTGTGAATCCCAGCTCAGCACTACCTGTGGCAATCCCTGACCCTGACACTGGCTCCAGGACTCGACCTCATCTGCACAGTGGGGACGCAATTGGACTATCTGGCAGCATTCACTGAATAAAGATACAGAAAACCCCAACAACATGCCTGGTTGGTGCTGAGTGCTCATGGGGGTCATTTGTCACTGCCAAGGCCTTCTGGCATTGCTGCAAGAGCGCCTGGAGAGGGACATTAGGCCCTTGGAGCAGGTGAGTCCCCCAGAGGTGCTGCAGCCCAGGGAGACAAATGTCAAAGGGCCACTTTACTTCTACAGTGCAACAGAAACTCAACACATAACACAGGGCAGGGGTGGGGCAGGTGGGGGAGAGGCTGGAGGGGCTGAAGCCAAAAACAAAAAGAAGAGGCTAGGGATAGCCATTTATTAGTGAGGATCTCAGAGGCTATGGTATGTGCGCTTGTCCTTTTCAATCTGCTCTCTACTCTGCCCATTCTCAGGACTTTACCCTAATTTGGGGCAATGGCTGCCTCTGAGCCAGGAACACAGACTTTGCTGAAGCAGAGGGAGAGGGCGTCATCTCCTGCCCACCTCCTTGCCCGAGGCTGGGCTTATCTGGCTTCCAGGAGAGATGTGCTGGGGCAAGGCCAGCAGTCCTGCTCTGGCCTCAGCAGGCCCACCCATGACAGCAGAGGCGGCTCTGAGAGTCTCCCAGCAGAGGCCTGGAGACCAGGCCTGAATGTGGGGGATCCTCCACAGCAGCAGCAGGTGGGGTGAGGCCATGCCGTGCTCCCTCCCTGCAGCAAGGCTCTGGGCCTGCTTCTCCCCATGGAAGGATTCTCAGCACATGGTCTCCAGGTTGGAAAGGGATAACCCACATCCTCACACATTATCTGGCCTACCTGGCACTTTCACTTTGCAGTACACAACATTAAATTTAAAGGTTTAAAAATGAAATCCAAATGTTTAGCATGCTACTAGGGCAGGAGGCAGGAGTGTTCTCCATGGAGTCATTTTGACTTTATCAGATGTTATTTTGAAAAGGCTGTTTGCTGGGTTATTCCATTGGGCTCATTACTGCCATTTAAATAGGGCAACAATTAGATACAAATAAAAGTAATTACAGCAGCACTCATCAATGACTCAGCTGGTTTCCTCCTTCCCATTTCAGGAAGATTCAGACTCGCTTCAGCAATCCCAATACTTCCTAGTCCCGCACTTTATCTGAGGCCTCACACCAAGCAGGGGCATTATGAGTACACAGTGCTAATGAGCACATGGGGGCAATGATTCATCACTGTGGCTCCACAGAAAGGCTGCAAAGGCTCCAAAAGCTCCTGGACAAACAAAGGTCAGTTTAAGAACCTCTTGGCTTTCTTCGTAGACTCTCCTCATTATGACAGTCAAATGAAAACACTTAAACCTATTCAAATCTTCAGGAGTTAGGGATGAAGTGGGAGCGTGAGAAGGGCGACAAGAGGATCGAGACACCACAAACAAGGAGGCACAAGAACGTGGCAGTGGGGACAACGATTAGGACGCATGGTTTACCATAGACTTGGAGGCATGTGAACTGCTGGACACGGCCTGGCTCACAGAAAAGAGCTACAAGACAAAGAGACTCCATTCAGTCATGTGCAGTGATACCAAAGGGCGCAAGTAGAGAGGAGGAACATAGAAGAGCGTGGAAAACACCCGCAGGAAGAAGGTGTACAGGACACAGGTGGACAGAAGTGAGCATTCGGCAACCCGGCACACAGGCCCAGAGACCAGGGGGCAGAGCTCTGGGGCTGTGTGCCGTGAGCTTGGGAAATGCTTTTTGTCTCAGTATGAAATGGTACCATGTTCTAGTCAGGTATAGGGGGTTCCTCATCACGTTAGGACCCAACTTATTTTTCAAAGTCACAGCCATGAAATGCTGAGTTGCAAAGTTCTATAGAGAGCAACAAAATATCCATAACCAGCATTTTAGTATCTTGCACCTACTGGTGTTCAGTACGTATCTGTTAAATGTACAAATAAGATCAGGCTGGTGACCTTTGGCCAAATAAGTATTTCTTCATCTAAAAATCTGGAATGTACCCTTAATAGTGCCTGTCACATACATGTGCACCCACGCATGGTGGTCTTGCAAAAGTGAATAGAAAGTTAAAATACCATGGCATCTCTTAAATTTTGGATAGAGAAAATGTTCCCTTGATAGAAGTGGCCAAATACAAAACTTGAACTTGACTAACTGAATCTAAAGTCATCAAAGAAGAAATGTGATCATTTTGTCCCCATAATATGCAAGGATGACATTAAACAGACGCAGAAGGAACCACCCATATTCCTCGGAAGGCGCCATGGGGATGTGAGGAACCAGAGGGACGGTGCCACCGAGTGGCTGGCAAAGGAACATGTTTGGCAGGTCTGTTATTTACTTGCAAACAAGATAAATTTAAATGAGACAGCACATGCGTTTTATCCTGGGACAACATAGAGAGGCTGCATGTCATTATATGACTCTCCTCCACTCTCTCAGTCATGGAGACATTATATCATTAGGAAGGTGACTCCAGTTTTCTGGAAGAAGTATGGCACAGGGTGGTCTAAAAGAAGGGCAGCCTTACAGTTCATCCTGGCACGGTTCAATCTCCCCCAGGCAATCTAGGGACAGGAATAGCGGCATCCTTTCTACTGATATAATCAATGGCTACATTTTACTTTTTCTTATTCATTTCCCTTTTCTAAACAGAAACTCCTGCCAAGGCAAAGCCTGGGACCGTCTCTTTCACAAAGTATCCTACAAAACCCAAGAGTTTAATAAGTGGATTTTGTTTAAACGTATGGGGCAAGGACATTTCTCCTGCTTTCAAGTCCAGCACTCTGCCTGTCCCCAGGGCCGCCTGCCACAGCTGTGCAGTCACCTACACCCAAGCCTGTTTGATGGGCAGAACCATTCTCCACACATTTAGACTTTCCATATTCACAGCCTCGCTTTCCACATTCAAGCCCGAAAGAACATGAAGCACACACAGTAAAGGGCAAAATAAGACAAAGATGTTTCACCTGTGCATCGGCACTAAATCGCCTAGTCATCTGAAAGTAAAAATACATCAGGAAATAAATAAACCGGTTTTGAATCAAGGGTGCCCTGCTACTTCTATCACCCTCTGGACAACCCAGGGAAGTGTTGGTCCAAGTGTAGGGTGTGACCAATTAGTGCCTCCTGGACTCGATCTAGTGGGTCATCATTTGAAATGGAGAAGAAATCTGAGCAGATTTCTCACTGCAGGTCATGGTCAGAAGGGAACTATTTCCCACTGAAGATCATGGTCAAGCCCTAGCACAGTACCAGCACATTAGGACTGAGAGGCTGTTGGCTTGTAGGCCTGTGGGGTCAGTTTAGAAGGAATTTATTGTGAATTAAATAAAGGTGAACAAAGAAAAGAGACACCCGTGGCTAATGGAAAATACAGGTATCATACTATTTCTAGATTTCTCTGATTATTTCATTCGAAGGGCACATTTGATGGAGAGATGATGCAGTTACTTTTCGCATGACTCCACTATTTAAGTGGCTGTGGCCCACTCAAAGGAGCAGTTCTCAGCAAGAGAGGCAAACATGAGGAAGGCATTTTCTGGAATGTTCATATAACATGTTAAATAAAGTTCAGGATGAACACATGGGAGTGGCTCTTGGATATCTGAGTACAGGGTGTGCTCAGATTTCAGGACAAGGGTTCTCACATCCTCTACAAAGAGCAGGCTACACCCCGCATGCCCTGGATTCCTATCACTTTCTGAGGTGAGCCCAGGTAGGAAAACCACTTCTCTCCTGGCCCTGTCGCCACTGAGAGCTCTGCTTACCTGTTTCATCTCACTTCTCAGCCTGTTGATGCCACTCCTCTCAGTTTTGGTGACACCAGTATGACCCACCTCATGGATAGAGATGGCAGGGCTGGATGTAGAGGAATGGATAGGTCGCACTGGAGGGGAAACACACACGGTTCTTAGAAACTATACCATATTCACTGTAAGGAATACATGTTATGTGCTTATTTTTATCCACGTCTCCCTCCCCAACTTGATTATAAATTCCATTACAGGAGGCCTCATCTACACTGTTCAGTGCTATTTCCAGCACCTGGAACCATAACCATACCTGCTACACAGCCCGGGCTCAATATGTGTTTGAGCCAATAAATGAGAGTGAACATCGCTTAAGCAGCATGCAGAAAACACTGGGAGGTCATAAAACACTTTCATAAATTGGTTATTTTTAAAAGGTAGCTTCTTTACTTCTCCAAAAGCACATCTTCCTTGTAGAACACAGACTACTTAATTAAGGGGCCTTGGGACTGGAGAGGGAAGTCCTGGGAGAACAAGCTGACTGACGGTTAGAGGCAGAGAAGTCGTGGCTGCCCGAGGGTCAGTTCATTGCTGCCATCATGGAAGGACAGAGAACCTCTATCACCTCATTCCCAACTTGCTGCAGCAACCTGGGGACTCTCGCCTGTCTGCAGCGCTGCCCACCACTAACTGGTTCTCCATGCTGTGGTCACAGTGGTCACTTTAAAAGGCAAAGTATGATCCTTCCAGGCTGAGCTCTGTCTTCAGGGTAAGGCCCAATCAGTCCTCTCAGCGGCACACAAAGCCCTAAGGACTTGAGCCTCACCTGCTCCTCTTAGCTCTCCAATCCACAGCAGCCACAAAATGCCAGGTATTTGCATGTTACTTCCTCCCACCACACCTGCTCCGCACTGCCCAGCACATCTTCTCCTTCTGCAGGCCCAGTTCTAAGGTCACTTCCTCAGGCAGCATTCCCTGCACGCCCCAGCTTCCCAACAAACTTACCACTGAAGCCGTGCAGTGGAGGACACTGCCCAGGGAGTAGAGACAAAAAAGGAGCCAGGGGGTACCAACATTTAAAGGACAGCCGAGAGGGAGGAACCCACAAAGAAACAACGATTAGCTGGAGAGAGGAGGGACACCTGGAAAGAGTCCAAAAGGGTCTGGGAGGCTACAGTGGGGCCTGTACGAGGTAAGCCTTAGCTGGAAATATTGATCTCAAACATCTCAGGATTTAATAAAAATTCTACGACTATTTCCATTTCCTAATTTATAAAAACTGAACAATTACAAAGGACAATTAACAAATGATGCTATGTGTCAAAAGTTAGAACCTTTTCTGGCTTTGCCTGCAATTAGACATATTTAGTTTTCAAGTGACATTACTCTGTTACTAGTTGTGTAAGCATCAATAGCTTTATATCTAATAACAAAATTTTAGTAATTATCTGTGTCAAAGTGTGTATATTATTTTGATGAGCAGAACACATTAAATATTTATCTCGTATATTTACATTACAAGAACTGAAAATTACTTAAATAAAAATCCTCACCCAAGGATATGTTTATTGTTTTTTATAGAGAAAAGAAGGGAGACAGAGATGTGAGACAGAAACATTGAACAGTTTCCTCCTGTACACACCCTGACTGATGATCGAACCCACAACCTAGGTATGTGCCCTGACTGGGAATCGAACCTGCAACCTAAGTATGTGCCCTGACTGGGGATCAAAAGTGCAACCTAGGTATGTGCTCTGACCGGGGATCGAACCTGCAACATTTTGCTGTATGAGATGATGTTCCATTTAACTGAGCCACTCGGCCAGGGCTGAAAATTACTTTTGGAAAAGATCTTGAGCACTCTTACTTCAGGAAAGGAGAAAAGTCATCAAAACCCATCTAATGGCATGATGCTGTCTTTGTTAGCTGGCTGGTGCACACTCTGGGGAAAAAATGTGAAGTACCCAATGTCCTTCTTATTAAATGAAAAGAATGACAGCCCACACTGCATTTCTTTGGCTTGATGAAATAAATTCACAAATGTGTCTGCAAATCATTTTGCTTTATTATGAGGAGAAATGATAAAATTGCTTCAATTATAATTAGAGAGCATTTGAGAACAGAATTCCACCAGGACTTGGGTGATTTTATTTCCTAACACTGCACACAGGGTTCCGGTACAGATAACAACTGAGCAGGCCAGCCAGGAACGAAGCAAACTCACTCAGCAAGAAGGCGTTGTGAGGTTGCAGAGGGCTCTTCTCCCATTCCTATAAAGGAGACTGTGAGCACTCAGGTGTTCAGAAAAGACAGCCCTTTCACCCTGACACCCTGGTTACCTAACACCTCCTAACACCCATGCACAGAGTGACAGTACCTGGACCTGGCAGGAGGAAGGTGGCAGGCCAGGGTGCAGAGGTGTACACACCACACCCATGTGGGACCACACCTTGCCCAGCAAGCCTATGAGGTGGGGGTGGGGGTCACGAAGTCCGACACGGGAATCTTGCACCTCAGACTCTATCCATCTCAGTAAAGTAGGAACCTTACCCTCATACATTATGCCCCAAGTTGCAATCACTGATTTGTATATAAATGAAGCAGTTTCAGGTGATGCTGGATGCATCAGTCAGGCCCTCTCCACTCCCCTCCACACAGAGGTAAAATGAGCATTTACTTACTGCTTCTTTCAACACCAAATTCCTTTCCACTTAGAATATGGTGCAGGAGATTTTTCATATCGAAAGGGCTGAGGTTCATCAAACTTTCAGAAGCTTCTTCTCCTAAAAAATAAAACAAAACATCTTGTAAGTGTCCCAGACACAGGGCTGGTGGCAGGTGAAGGTAGAGTCGGGTGGGCCTTGAGGGTGGTGACAAAGAATGCTGTGGCAGGTTTTCCTGCTCAGGATTACCTCCCCACTGCTTCAGGGCTGAAATATATGGATCCTTGGCGATTCTAAACGCTACTGTTTATGTTGTGCGTTTTCTTAACTCTCAAACACATATTTTCCACATTGTAATGATCCCAACATTGGGGTGTGCATTGCATATTTCAGTTGGTAGGACTTATCTCAGCACAGGTGTTATTAAATGGGGGATGACCGTACCTCAAGGAGCTACAGTAAGGAACTTAGATGTCAGGAACAGGGGAGAAGATTCTAATGCCTCATTCCCCCTAATGTATGAAATTCAACACCTTGTGCTGGCTGGTCTGGCGGAAGTTACATCTAAGCTAGAGACCTAGGTGAAGCAGGAGCATGTGTAAAGGTGCAGAACCCTGGGTCCAGAGGGCTTGGGTGGGGCGCTCTGGAGCTGACCTGCAAGAGCCTCCCAAGGGCCCACCCATGCTTTGCACCTGAGCAGTTCAGGCTCCGTGCCAGCTCCGTGGCCATCACCTGAATGATGAGTCCGATTCGCAGTCTAAGCATCTCCGCGAAGAGGCTGGGCTGCGCCCTGACATACATGGCCAAGTAGACCACAATCTCCTGATGCAGACACACATGGAGACAGCATTTCAGAGACCGCGTGCTGGTAAATGCCCCTGTAGGCTGGAGAAGGTCGCAGCCCCACCCCTCCCCAGCCAGCTTACCTGTGTGAGGACGGCAATACTAATGTCCTGCCCGCTGGCTTCGTAGATGAGTTTTGTGAGCTCTTCCGGGGGGAGGGGCCTGGGAGGACACAAACACCATAAAAGATACCCAAACGGTGTCTCCTTGTCCTCCGTGGAAGATTCTTATTTTCCTGCTGGAAGCTCCTGAGTGACAGTGAAAAACCCTCTTCCTGAATGGTGGATGGCACTGATGTTTCCCCAGTGACCCCCACAAACCTGAGGGCCCCAGGCTGAAGACTTACGCAGAGATGATCTTCTCCCGAGGCTCTGGTGGCAGGCCCACTGTGAGCTGCGTTTGGTGTGATAGCAGGTCTGTGCAGGCCTACTCATTTAGGGGAAAGGGTTGAGGAAGAGAGGAAGAGGGAAAGGGGAGAGAGGGAGAGAGAGGGAGAGAGAGAGAAGGAGAGGGGGAGAGAGTGAGAAAGGTAGACAGAGGAAGAGGGGGACAGGGGAAGAGGGGGAGAGGGGCAGAGAGGGAGAGAGAGGGTAACAGGAGTAAATGAGCAAAGCCAAAGGGGAAGGGTACTATAAGATCATAAATTTACCTTTACAAACTTCATGAACCTTGTTGCCATTTATTTGAAAAAAAAAATCATTCTCACACCCCAGAATGAGCAACCCAGGCAGATCTGCATCCCTGCGATCTTTGTGTCCCCAATCTGTGGCCCCAGGCCTGGCTCTGCAGGGCCTGGTAGTGGGTATTTAACGCCCATTCACTGTAGCAAACACACTGCATTCCGTGATATGGCACAAGGGGGATGGGCTGTCATGAGTCCTAAGATACCAATGTTAAGGGTTAATAACCATATTATAGTCTTAAATTGTCACTTTTCCCATTATTCACATATAATAAATACCATCCCCTTACCATAACACTGGACTTTAATGTCTTGGAAAGCAGTTCTGGATTTTGCAGGGCAAGGATGATTATACTACAGATGTACAGAAAGAAAAGAGCTCTGTTTAAGAGTGTGGCAGGCCACAAAGCACTTTTGTTTTATTTGTTGGTAAACCTTTTTCTGCAGCTAAGAAACAACAAAACTAACCAACTTTGGTTTCATTTCTTCTGCTCGCCTTCCAAGAACAGTGGGAGGTCAGGAGAGGAAGGCCCACTCCACCTATATATTAAATAGCTGGTTTCCTATACAAATAAGAGGTGTTTGCCTTCAGCTTTCACAATAGGAAGAGTGCATGGGGCTAGAAAGGACAGACAGCCAGAACAGTGCTCTGACCTCAGCCAGGACCTCCACTTTCTTTCTGAGCAGGCCAGAGATATAACGAATCAAACCCCACTCCTGGTTCAGGCCGGCTTTCCCATAGAGCTCGCTGAGGAGGTTTTGAACTGTGACCCCGTGCTGTCCGGAGAGATTTGTATCCCAGCTGGGGCCCCTGTAAAGAGACAGAAAACCCAAGAAGTGTGGCCAGAATTGCAAGCTGGATTCTCCTGCGGCAAAGCTCACTTGGGAGAGAGGGGAATGAATCATGCACACTCTGCCAAGTGCTTGGGGCCCTCCCCCTGCTGCCGGATCTCAGGATCAGGTTGAGGTTTACCAAAGCATCCCTTCTGCCCATTTGAAACAGAAGGAAATGGTGAGATCCTGGCCTCTCCAGCATCCTTGTCCTGAGAGGCCAGCATGAGCAGGCAGAAAAGGGATGGAAGTCTGTAGTGATCCTGGGTAATTTGGGTGATAGAGTCATGACCCAGCTTGGTAGAAGGCCAAGAAGACAAGGACAGAATGAAGGAGACTGGGGAAAGCTTGGCCTAGTAAAGACCAGAAACTTACTTTATTACATACAGGATGTACAAAATGTCTGCTTGGTCTTGCAGGTTTGAACAATCTTTCAGCTGCTCAACCAGCTTCTCACAGTCCACGTCACCATGGTCGTCTCTGGGCCACTGGAAGTCACCTTCGGGGGCCTAGCCATAAAAAAGTCAAAAAGCAGAGAAGAGCTGAGCATGCGAACTTTGAGATGAGGAAGTTACACACCAACATGCTCTTGGAACTCTGACACTGTGCTCCAGGTTTTCAGTGAATCTTTTTTTTTTTTTTTAAGTATATTTTATTGATTGTGTTGTTACAGGAGTCCCAATTTCTTTTCCCTTTGCTCCCCTCTGCCCAGAACCCCCCTTCCCTCCAGCAATCTCACCCCACTTAGTTCATGTCCATGGGTCGTGCATATAAGTTCTTTGGCTTCACCCTTTCCTATGTTATTCTTAACTTCTCCCTGTCTATTTTGTACCAACCATTCATGCTTCTTAGTCCCTGCACCATTTCCCCATTTCTCCCCTTTCCCCCTCCCAGCTGATAACCCTCCTAGTGATCCCCATACCCATAATTCTGTTCCTATTCTGGTTTGCTTAGTTGGATTTTGTTTTTATTTTTTAGATTCAGTTGTTGATAGCTGTGAGTTTGTTGTCATCTCAATGTTCATAATTTTGATCTTTTTCCTAACTAAGTCCCTTTGACATTTCATATAATAATGGCTTCATGATGATGAACTCCTTTAGCTTTACCTTGTCTGAGAAGCACTTTATCTGCCTTCCATTCTAAATGATAGCTTTGCTGGATAGAATAATCTTGGTTGTAGGTTGCTTTTCATTACACTGAATACTGCTTGCCAGTCCCTTCCTGCCTACAAAGTTTCTTTTGAGAAATCAGCTGACAGTCTTATAGGCACCCCTTTGTAGGTAACTCTGCTTTTCTCTTGCTGCTTTTAAGATTCTCTCTTTATCTTGAATCTTTGGCATTTTAATGATTATGCGTCTTCATGTGGTCTTCTTTGGATCTAGCTTGTTTGGGATTCTCTGTGCTTCCTGAACTTGTATGTCTATTTCCTTCGCCAAATTTGGGAAGTTTTCCTTCATTATTTTTTCACGGAAGTTTTCAATTTCTTGCTCTTCCTCTTCTCTTTCTGGCACCCCTATGATTCGGATGTTGGCATGTTTAAAGTTGTCCCAGAGGTTCCTAAGCCTCTCCTCATTTTTTTCAATTCTTGGTTCCTCATTCTGTACAGGTTGACTGTTTTTTTCTTCCTTATGTTCCAAATCATTGATTTGAATCCCGGTTCCTTCCCTTCACCATTGGGTTTGTGTGGATTTTCCTTCACTTCATTTAGGATAGTCTTCACTTCTTCCCTATGGGTTTGCTATACAAAAGAATATCTGTCAAGCCTATGAGCATCTTTATCACCAGTGTTTTGAACTCTACATCTGTGAGGTTGGCTTTCTCCTCGTCGCTTAGTTCTCCCACTGGAACCTTGATCCATTCCCTGTTTTGGGCCATACTTCTCTGTCTCCTCATCTTGATAGGCTCCTCATCTTGATAGGCTCCTGTGTTTGTTTGCCTCTGTGTCTTAGGTAGAGCTGTTCCACCTGTTACGTTGTAAGGAGCGGAGCCTTAGGTATTCGTCAGTAAACGGCGACCTGTTTCACCACGTTGTGGCGCTGTATGTGGGGGAGGGGTCCGAGAGGGAACAGTGCCACCTGCACCGCACTTGCCCCTCTTCCAGGCACCTCTCCCACGTCCTTATGGGACTGGGCGCCCCTCTAGATGCTGCTCTGACCATTGTTCTCAGAGTGGTTGGGTCTACGGACATTCTAGGACTGTGGGGCCCTTTAAACAAGCAGACTCTACAGAGAGACCAGCAGTTTCTTCCTCTGCCCCAACCCCCGCCTGTTTATTCAGTCAGAAGCAATGAGGCTTTATTTTCTCCGGCACTGGGACTGTGAGCTGTGTGGCCTGGTCTGGGGCTGGGAACAATCCCCAGGTGTCCCTCCCGAATTTTTAAAATGTGTGACTATGTTTTCTGCCAGCCTGCCGCTGCCACTGCTGCCTCTGCTGCCGCCACCACACCATGTCCTTTCTGCCCTGGCTCCGCCCCTCCTACCTGTCTGGATGAGTATTTCTTCTTTATATCTTTGTTTGTTGGACTTCCATGCAGCTTGATTTTCTGGAACTTCTGGTTGTTTCTAGTTCTGAGGTAGTTGTATTCCTTCTTAGTTGTGGAGGGAGATGCAGTGTGTCTGTCTAGGGCTCCATCTTGGCCAGAAGTCTTCAGTAAATTTTTTGTAGCTTTTTATTTATGTGCTTTACTATTTTTGATCAGTGAATCACTGTGTCAGGCAATGTTTGCAAGAGAATGGACTGACAGGTTAAAATATGTATGAATTTTGTTTATTCCAAGTTCACAACAACAAAATTAACCCCCGGTTTAGAACCTATGCCAGCAGTTACCTTCGGAGTGGAGGGGTAGATGCGACTGGTAGGGGCACAACAGGTGGTCGGTCACTTACCCACGTTTGTTGGCGTGGCGATAATTCATTGAGCTGTATACTTACATTCTATACACTTTTCTAGATATGCTACACTTCAATAAAAATGTTTTTAAAACAAAAACAAATGCAAAATCTATGTGAGTTTTATACAACGTAAAATTGAGGTTAGGTTAAAATATTCTCCCACAGGCACTGAACCTTTCTATTCATGTGGGATGAAGTCAAGGGAGATTTCTGGATAAAATGAAAAATTATGGGAACCAGCGGTGAACACCCTGAGATTTATTTTCCTGAGGAATCTCTTCTGGTTTTGTAGCCTATTCTGCAAGTAGCCCGGCCTTCACGGGGTGGCACAGACAGGACAGGGCTAGGTAGTGAGCTAGCTTATTTCCTCCCACATGACATAGCTTCTGATGAGTGGGCAAAAAGTCCGTAGCCCTTTTCTACATTCAATCATAAAGGTTTGCACCAAACTCAGTGTGCATGCTGACACAAAGAACATTCTAGACAGCTAAGTGGGTTCACATGGAAACCCAAAATTTCTAATCCTGAAAGTCTTGGATATCAAGAAATATACTCTTTCTTCTGAGTTCAACCATTCAAATGACTTCTTGGGGCTATATAAGCATCAAAGAATATTACACTTTTTAAAAAACGTGATTCTAAATATTTTACCTGTTTTAGGAGTGGCTGAGGAGAATCAACAAGATTTAGCGATTTACGGTGGGCACTTAGAACTTTAGTTGGCAAAGTCATGGGAACAACTGGAAAGTGAAAGAATAAAAAGAATTATTTTGATGAGCAAGAAGGATAAAATATTTCTTTTAAGAGGTACAGTGGTTACTCCTTATTCAATACAAAGCAACTAAAGGAAAGATTACTTATTGAATTCAATTAATTTCAACAGGAATTTATCACATAGCCACATCATGTGCCGGAAACACATGAGCAGGACACAGATCTTGCTTTAAGAAGTAAAATTTCACTTTTTCTTCCTGGTGTTCAGGGAAAAATTACATAGCATCTTAAGACTGGTGTGAGCCTTAGAAATGATTGAGTCCAACTTCTTTTTCTTTCAGATGAGGAAACAGAATCAGAGAGGGTAGACCATTTATCCAAGGTCATTGGCTTTCTCATAATCAAGGTTCTGGGTTTCCTATCCACTGCCAGGCATTAGAGCTTCTGTTTTTAAGCTACCTTTGGATGTGATCATTATCAATATTTATCCACTAAGCCATCTGTATCTTCCAGGCTGCATCATATCATCTTGGGAAAACAGGAAGTTTTCAAGGTACAGATGAAGCATATTTAAAAGGTATTTATAGACCTCCAGGTTACACTAGTGAATTAAACATACATTTTAATTTTACTTCCTCTTAAACCCCAACTAACACTACAGAAAAAATTTTTTTAAGACAAATCCTCAAGAATAGGGAAAAGCAGCAGAGAAGATAATAGTAACAACATTTTTGATGTGGGAAAGCTAATGGATGAAAAATAAAGAATTTAGCCAACACAGGGCAACCAAACCCCAAGTCTGCAGTGGGAAAAACCAAGAACCAGTCAGATTTACATCAGAGAATCCTCAGAAGTCTCAGGAGCTTGCCGTACTATGTACCTCTAGAACTGGGGAGGTTCAGAGTGGGTGGTCCAGAATAGGGAAGACTGGGGAATTGCTCTTTGAGAAGCAGGGAACTCCCTAGATGCTTTCCTCATTTCTACATAGCTTGGAAACTGCCTTACTCCCCTGAAAGAAGAATAGGGGGTCTTCCTGAGGAGAGTAAAGGGGAGGGTCTTGGGAGTGAGTGCTGCCTGGCATGTCAGAAGGCCTGGGTATATTCCTTAGGGGGAATAAGGACCAGACCCTTACCTGTCAAAGAGGAGACTAGAGCTTCTCTGGGAAATCTGCCCGGCTTATACCATAGACCCAACAGGCCCCACCTACATGCTTTGAGATTCCCATGCATGAGCAGATAACCAAGGAACACCCTGCATTGAAGGAAAGACTCTAATGTGTTAGATAGAAACAAAAACAAACAGGAAAATGGACTTGGGGGAAATGGAAACCATTTAGAGAGAAGAAACTGTAAAAAACAAACAAAAACAAAAAAGCTGCCATTAACATTCTTAGAGCAGTAAGAAATTATATTGTATGCATGAAATAAAAATAATGTAATTCAGAGAACAAAGATTTAAAACATGATAGCAGAAGTGAGAAAACTCAACTGAGGGGGTGGAACAAAAAGTTAAAGCAATTGCTGTCAGAACAGAACAAAAGACAAAGAAATGGAAAACAGATGAGAAACAATAAACGCTTCTCCAGGAGGTCAACACTAAAATCACAGAGTACCAGAAAGAAAGAACAGAGAAAATTCAGGGTAGGAAATGAATGCAGAAATTATTTAGAAAAACTTTACAGGCCTGAAAAACATAAATTTCCAGACTGAGAAGACCCAATGAGTACCCAACACTATGAAGGAAAATACACCCAGATCAAGGCACATCACTGAAATTTCAGAACCCTGGGAATAGAGAAGATCCTAAAAATCTTGAAAGAGAAAAGGTTTATATTTGAAAGCTTAAAAATCAGAATGGATTTCGGTTTCTTAAAGCAATACTGATATAAGAAGATAATAAAACAATGCTTTCAAAATTCTGAAGAAAAATTTATTTTCAATCTAGAATTCTATACACAGCCAAACTCTCAAATGGGTATAGAGTATTTGTATATATTTTCAGACTTGCAAAGTCTCAACAATTTCACTCACCATGCTCTGTTTCTCAGGAAACTGCTAGGTGTCCTCCAACAAAATAAGAGAGGTAAGCTAAGAAAGGAAAAGTTGAGACACAGAAAACAGGAGGGCCAACAAGGACATCTCAAAGAACTCTCCAGAATGATGGTGAAGGGAGATCCCAAGGTAAAATCTATATCTTGGACATGGAGGGCAACCATGCCGAAGGGGCAATGGGCTTCAGAAACAAACAAGGGTGTCATCACCACATCCTCTTCCATTGTATCATTGTTTTTTAACATACTGAGACTATTCTAGAATATGCTCTACCAAAGGAATAAATTGAGAAAGGGGAACATCCAAGATTCAAGAACCAGGGAACCCAACTGAAGAGATAAGCAAAGGAGATTCCAAGGATTATGGTAAAGAGAAGTCCCAGGTGTGCAACAGGCCTGGACCTCAGACAGGAGACTCATGGATTCTAAGAAAAGTCATTAAACTGAGAAATTCCTGGGTATGACTGACCTGGTGGAAATTTGAATTGAGAGGCCATTGGAAGGTGTAAAAAGGAAGCAAGGCAGATTAAAAGATAGGGCAACCATTAGCTTTAGAAAAAAAAGTATAGAGAATATTTACATACATACAATAATATAAAGAGTACTGATTTATTTATTTTTAGAGAGAAGGGAAAGGAGAGAGAAACATCTATGTAAGAGAGAAACATTGATGTGCAAGAGAAACATCAACCGGCTGCCTCTCGCACACCCCAAACCAGGGACATGGCCCACAACCCAGCCATGTGTCCTGACTGGGAATCAAACTGGCAATCTTTGGGTTTGTGGGACAATGCCCAAACCACTGAGCAATACCAGTCAGGGCTGGAGTGAGTACTGATTTAACTAAGCTTTAATACAACTACATTGGCAGGTTAGGGGAAGTGAAGCAGAGAAGTGGTGATTTAAGACACCTAAAACCTCACCCCAAAAGAAAGAGTCAACAGATACCGAATAAAGTCAATGCAGCAAAAGACAGCAGTATACACGCATTATTTTAGAATTATGGAGATATGTGAATGCCAGAAGAAACAACTAATTGTTTAAAGTGGTTCCCTCTGCAAAGGACGGAGGGCAGTGGGGAGGAGAGGGGTGAGGCAGGAAACATCTGCATTTTCTTTTCAGATTCTTTGACTTTTAAATTATGCTCAAGCATTACTTTGATAAAGTTATTTTAACAGGCAGAAAAGAGTTAATAACATACATGGAATTTCCAAACCCTTTGCTTTTGCCATCACAGAAAGTATATCCCGAGTGGAGTGGATGGCACTGAAAACATGGCTGTCTTCTGAAGTCTTCTTACGAAGAGGGGGCAGATAGCACTTCAAGGACGTGCTTTTCAGGAGGTGGTTGATATACTGGTCAAGTTCGTCCGGGCTTTCTGCAATTGGAGAGGCAAGCAAGTCAATGAAAACAAGTTGCAGAAGTATTCTAAGGGCATAACAGTGATTTTATGTAGCGCGCAACACTGAGTAAATTTAGTGGAAGACAACATTTTCATATAGATATTCCCACTCGCACCCCACCCCTGGAGAGCAAAGAGATTTACATAGATAATGTATGTGTTTATAAAGTTAGTGTTGGAGGAAAACTTCACCTTAGGAAAAGAAAATGCAGGTCAAAGTAGTGCTCATAGCACAGCATCCAAACATGAACTGAATATGTTAAAGAGAACCTGAGGGCCAGCAGCTGACATCTGATCTTTTTCTTTTAATTCGTCACAAGTGAGCTAAGCATTATGGGACCCCAGCCCCAATCTCAAGTAGTATCCAGAAGTAAAAATCAGGTCACTACAACCTCAAATCATATTGTTTCAGAACTGTTATATACACAGGATTTCAGCACTCATATCTAACCAAACCTAGATTATTTTACCATTCTTTTGAAAACCCAAGCCCAGTGTTTCCGTCTTCAGACTATATTTTGTGAAAAGTCATCATTCCTGAAACTCTGTCCCTCTAGGTTTAAAAAAGCCCCACTTTTTCAGTTTAGATTTTTAAAGTGGTGTTTTATTGATTTTAACACCCACATATTTTCAAAGCCATTTTTGTTACGTTAATTACCAGTCACCTTTGGTGCTTGCCATGTTAGGGCAATATTATCACAATGCTAAGGTTTGAATAAATTCAACGAACCATCTGCAAAGGCATTCCTAGCTATACCATGATTGTAGGTCTCTTCCAAATATCCTCCCAAATCTGAATCGCTATGAGGACTGAAGCTCCCTTCACTGGCATCATCATCAAACAACTTCTCATCACAGTCTGGATCCAGGAAGGTCAGATACGTGTAGAAAGACGTGGTGAGAAATTCCGAAAGGCTCCCCAATTTTACTCTGCCAAGGAGACACTACATTAGAGATACAGCTACATGTGAACAAACTCCCACTCATAAAATCAGGGAGAGATTTTCAACAACCAGGTGGCACTTCTGCCAGTATCAATAAATACATCCCTCTGCGGTTGTCAGCCAAGAAATTAAAATGGAAATTCAATAGCAAGTATTAAGTGGAAGCACACAGCATATTAACAGCCAAAGTGAATTATGCTGATTTCTAACTTCCTAACCCAACACAAACAGAAATTTATTTTACTGAACCAACCAAAGATTTACAAAACATATTGAGCAAACCTCTTTTAATCAGAACCAACCTTCTGGAGGCTTTTGCCCAGAACAAAACCTTAAGCAATGATTCTCTGGATACACTTGTCCCATCATTTGAGTCCCTACCATGCAAATGGGGTCACACAGGCACAGGTAGGCACGTCTCAGAACCCACGTTTCATCTAGAAGGAATGCGATGGGTAGGCCGTACCCAGATCAGAGCAGATGCTCAGAGTGGTGCTCATATATTACCAGGTTAGGAAAAGTTCCACTGAAAACTGGGAGCCGGGTTTGGCAGTGTGGGGTCCTGCTGCAAAGGCAGCAGCCTCCAAGTTCTGCAGGTCCACCCCCAGGTTCGGAGAGCGGTGGCATATCCACCCTACAGAAAGCAAGCCCGCTCTGTGTGCTTTTTAAAATGTTTGATCTGACAGAAAGAAAATATATTACATCTGTTTTGCTCTTTCTCTTTTTTAATAACGTATTTTCTGCCTCTGAGCATTATCATTCATATGTAACCTTGAAATTATGGCAGCCATCTTGGAACCAGGAGGGTAGCCAGCCAAGGAGACAAAGCTATATGCTGAGAATGGCACAATGGAAAGGTAGAAAGAACGTGGTTTCCTGATGACATCACTGCGCAGCTGCTCTAATTCTAGACTTCCTTTATGTGACAGATGTAATTGTTTGTTAGTTTTATTTTTTATTTTCTCTTACTTGCAGCCAAGACATTCTGATTCACTCAAGCTTACTGAAATTAAAGAATTTGCAAATATTAACAAAATAAAATAAAATGTTAGATCTGGAGGCAGAGAACAGTAAGGTGCCTTGGAGCTACCCACCTCAGATAATGACTTAGTGGAAAAGGCTGAGAGAACAGTTTGAGGAGTAAATTAAAGCAGAGGATGCAACAAATTGATAAGTGCTTGAGCTTCAATGCGCTAATGGACTACATCATAAACATGGGCTGAGGGCAAGAAAAGCCTTTCCTTCATAAACTAATAAGTTCCCCTCCAGGAACCCTGGGGTCTGTTCTAGTGATGGTTTTGCCCTGAGGTTATGGACAGGGGCTAGTGAGATGGAGCCAGGAAAAGGGACAATGGAAAGTTTCCCTCTGATGAACTTGAAAGGAGTCAGGTCAAAGGTGAAAGGCAGCAATTTGATAGCAAGCTACTCCAGCTGGGTCCAAGTAGCAGAGACCGGCATCTAGAGTGAGTTCAGGTTTTTAAAGACCCTCAGATATAAAGGAAAGCAAAATGAGATTCAATTGTTAACTATGAAGAACTTAGTAGGAAAGGTAGCTGATGGAGCCTAGGCATTCCTGTTTCCCTCCCTGGGGCTCTGAATTGCTGTCATTCTCTATAAATGGGAGGCCCCCCCAATCCCTGTGAGCCCCCAGCCGGCCCCACGTGGGGTTAGAGCCTGCCTTCCAGGTCTACACAGGGCTTCTGTGGCTGCTTGTCTTGTGCCTTGGCTCCTTGAGGCAACAGCTCCTTCTCCATAAAGTGGGAATACAGCCCACGTGGCAAAGTGAGGACTAAATGTGACAATGCATACAAAGCAACAAAGAGCACACTGCAAGTGCTCAATTAATAGCAGATACAGTCCTTTTGACAATGATTGTATTTCAATTTAAAGAGCTTATGTTGAAAAACAGTTAATTATAGGCATATGGGATTTTCTCTCGATGATGATGCTGTACACTAGGTGGTAACTTATCCAAACTGGAGGTAAAATGTATGAATGTGGGTGCCAAATGCAGTTATGGCACTAGTACTGGAAACGTACAGGCAAAATGCTGGGGGACAGTCTCACTGACACTCCTGAGAGAGGCCAGGAGAAGTTTGAAGCGAGGGTCACTTCAAGTCCACAGCAAAATTCGCAGCGAGCTCTGGGAGCAGAGTGCCAACCCCAGCACTCAGCCCTGAAGACATCAGGCTCTGTCACAGAAAGACAAATGCTGGATGAGCCCACTTAGATGGGGTACCTAGAAAGCGAAAGTAGAATGGTGTCTCTCATGGGCTGAGAGCCAGGGGAAATGGAGAGTTGTTTAATGGGCACAGAGTTTCAGTTCTGCAAGATGAAAACAGTGGTAGCACAACAATGTGAATGTACTTAATATTACCGAACTGTATGCTTTAAAATTGTTACACGGTACATTTTATGTTATGTGCATTTTACCACAATTAAAAACAATTACTGTGACAGTAGAGTCCCTAGTGTGGGAGGATGTGAGAAGGGCTGATTTCAAGGCTGAAACACTTTTAAGCAACTCGGGGCCAAATGGAAACCTCCCTGAGCCCAGGAAAGGCCACACCTCACTAGGGGCTGGCTTCACAGTGAGGTTCTCCTAGGGCCCTTTTGGCATATCCCAGGGAGTTCAGAGAGATCGGGGCATAGTTACTACAGAGAAAACCTCTGCCTTATGACAGTTACAGGGTATAAAACCAGAAGTTTTCCTGGGAGGGGAGCCCCCATCACTCAAGATGCTTAGCCATAAATACTTGGGAGTATCTGTCATACCATGGGCCTGTAAAGGAATAGGTATCGTTCCACAGGGAATGAGGGAACAATGGTCCAGGCAGGCCCTTTCAGGTGCTCTGCTCTGAGGGTCACTAAGGAATTTGTCAAGTTCTGTAGATTATTCTTAAGGCGACAGCACACTCAAGTCAACTCAAGGAGCATTTATTGAGCACCTGCTGGATCTAAGGCAATGGCTGTTTTCTTCCATGTCTTTTATTAAAAATAGGCACAGCATTCCATACATGCATTCTACGAATGCCACTTCAGGGAAATTGATAGGTTTATCCGTCTATGCCCCGTGTTTCCTGGTGCCTGCGAAAGCTTTACAAACACCCTCCGAATGCTGCTTTAGAGATGATTCCAGTTTCACATGGGTCACTGGATTAACTAAGTTTTAACTTCCTTTTTACTCTAAAGCACCATGCTTCTATGTTCAGCAATTGATACAAAAAATGGGAGAATGGCAGCAAAAGACTTTAAGAAATATCGATGTTACTTTTATTTGTAAAAAAAATCATAAATTACCTAGCTCCTCCAAAATATCCATCCTCTAGTTTTCTAATTGTAGAAAGAACTGCAGGATGAATGTCTGAGCCATCATTAGCTAAGGGGGAAAAAAAAAAGATGAATTAGTTTACTTAATCTGGGGATACTTTTTTGGCGGGGGAAAGGGAAATGCCCTGAAATGTTTTGATCAACACAACCTAATTAAAATGCACATGTCTTAGAAGATTCCCAAGCTAAGAAACTGAACTGCTGAGAACCCCCTTCAATATTTAGCTCTGGTCCATGGGAGCCGTTTTAAACATTGTAAGAAGGGCTCAAAGCAAGAGTGGGATATGAATCAAGAAGATCAAGTTCATGGAGTTACTGAGCATGGTGTGGGTGATTGGGAAGGTGAGCGTGGGTCTGCCTGTCATCCGCCAGCAGGTGCACAGGTAGGCCAGCTCGATCCTCAGCATCTCCACAATCATCTCGTTGTCCAGCGCCAGGTAGAAGTGATGCTGGTCAGTGAACTGCAAGTCAGAACAGGCCAAGTAAGAGGCTGTCCTTCATTTCCCTTGACACAACCCCAGCTGTCATTCACAGCAGTACTAATCCTTGTGTTCTGTTTCCGGAGAAGAAGCTCAGTCCTGGCTGCAATCCACCCAGCATGGGGCTATCCTTCCAATCAGAGAAATGGATCTGTCACCTTCCCAGGAGGTATGGAAGGGAAAGGTGCATGGCTAGATCTATTTAGAGCTCCTCAGATGAGGGTTTAAGCACCTGGCCCAACACCGCTGTTTCTGAAAGGAAATCAATAGTTCCATAATTCCTATTTCTCCAGGGCTGCTGGGCTCAGAGATGCTTTCCAAGTGAGGGCCCCGAGAGCAGGTGGGATGCGGAGACTGTGTTTACCTGATCGATGGCCTGGATAATGTGAACTAAAGGCACTGTGGCCTGATGTCAATGAAAATCAAATAGTTCTTCTGGCCTCTGGACTAGTCCATGCTAGTCCATGCTCTCATCTAAAATTTGTTGCAAAAGGAAATAACTCACAAGATTTAAGTGAGCAGTGTGAGTTAGGGTAAAAAAAGAGCAACTTGGGGCTACTGACCCCTGACTGACTGTGTGCCTAGGCGGTGGTGGTGGGGTTGTGTCCCATGTCGACAAAGTGATACCACAGTTGGTCTTTCTAGGTGCCCAAATGGATGGAAAATGTTTGGTTTGGGTTCCACAAGACTAGTTTCATTTAGAAACAAAAACTCTGGAAGTTCCATAATCAGTATATTCAGGATCCCATCAAGGGGGTTACGGACTGAAAAGCAGACTGGCTATGTGTTACACAGAGGGTGTAATGACAACTTAAGCAAGGGTGAGGGACTCTTGTGATTAGGGGCAGAAGGACTGTGGGTCAAGTGACATGTTACTAGCAGTTTTGTAAAGCAATGTGAATTTCACTGCTACTCATGACTGGAAGTGATAACACACTCAATTTGATTTAAGTCACATGAATTGAGCACCTAGTATGAGTAAATAATTGTACTAGGTAATGGGTGTCATCTTATGTGGACACATGCATGCACACTCAGCCACATTCAAACTGGCTCACCAGCCAGAAAAGAAAGCTTAATGAGAAGATGCTTGTTGGTTTGCTACTGGTCTGCTTTTCTCACCTGAGGTGTGAAAGTAAATATTTGGTTCCTAATCACATATAGTTTAGATGTTCCAAGGACACCAATGTGCCGATATGGTCGCCCACTCAATTTCATATTTTTATTCCGTCCTATTTGAAAAAAAACAAAAGAGAAGCTGGTGTTAGAGTAAAACACAGTAACATCTAATTGAACTGACTTCAGCTAAGCCTGAACTTATTTTTATGTCAAACAACCCACTGTGGGGTTTGGTTTTTCTAACACCACTGTCCTTCTTTAACTGAGACAAAGATGAATTAAAAACAAATCCACCCCTCTTTTCATGCATGTATATGAACAGTACCTGGTTCAACATCTATCTGGAATACAACTATTAAAAGGACTTTATTAGTGTTTATTTTTAATTTACTAAACAAAGTCCTATTTTAGAAAAAGTAAAGAAAACCCCCTCCTATTTTATTTTATTATATTTTTAAAGATTTTATTTATTTATTTTTAAAGAGAGGAAAAGGAGGGAAAGAGAGTGAGAGAAACCTGGATGTGAGAGAAAAGCATTGATCTGGTACAGGCCCCAACTGGGGACCTGGCCCGCAACCCAGGCATGTGCCCTGCCTGGGAATCAAACTGGCCATCTTTCACTTTGTGGGACAACAGCCAACACCCAACCAACTGAGCCACGCTGGTCACGGCAACCACCACCTATTTTAATGGGTAAGTGGTCACTTTCTGAGACTACAGATGAAAATTAGAAACATTATCAAGACACAAAAGACTTTTCCAAAAGTGAATTTTTAAAGGTGGCTGCAGATTGTACAACAGATGTGGCAAATTGCATGGCCAACCTGTGGCGACGTCTACTGAACCAGCATGAGGAGAATGTGCTTGTTTGCCCATTCCCCTTCACACAGAAGTAGTCAAACCACCTGCTTTAGTGCTCTGCCCAATTCTTTAGAATTTATACATATCATAGTCTCCCCCAGATTCAAAACCTAGAACCAAGATGCCTCCTTGCCAAAAATGCCCTATTTCCCCAAACCTACCAAGCTTTGCGTATATGTGACTGAGGATCCGGCCTGGTTGGACTCGGATTGGATAAATGTCAGCAATACTCTGGACATCTATTTCATGTTTCCTCAACAAGTCCTTAATGTGGTTGTTTTCTGCCAGAACAGTAACTGCGAAGAAGAACACACAATCTGCATTACATTGTGGCCCTCGTCTCCTCACATGGATATATGTATCATTGCCCGACTTCTTCCTTGGCCTATGACACACACACTAGCAAGCTTTCCACATATTGGGTGGCTTTGAAAATGACAGCACTTGTAACTACTGCTCTTCTTGGCACTCTCTGGCCTTGCCTCCCGTCAACACCCACGTTGCATACTTATCAAATACACACAACGTACGAGACAGTCTGAGAAGAGCCTTCTAGAAATGGTCTTCAACAGATCCCAAGTCAAATCACCCCATCTCAAATGATGTCTTGCCTTTCCTTTGGTCTGCTTTTATTCTAAACCTGTCTTGTGTTCTTTTCATAAGGGATCAAGAGTGGAAACAACTCCATATGGGGGAAATAGCAGAAGTCTGTGCCCCTGCTCCCAAAGGACACAACTCCCACGCTAGTGCATGCCACCTGCGTCACCACAAACACGTGAGTAATGTGTTGCACTATGATGTTACATATTAATATATATGCTAAAATATATACACATATACACACTTTTAAAAAATAAAATAGAAAACTAGGAAACAATTTATATTAAAAATACATGAGTTTTCCCAGAAGTGGAATCGCTAGGTCATAAGGCAATTCCATGGGAATGTATCCAAAGAAACCCTAAACACTGATTCAAAAGAATATATGTCCACCTATATTCACTGCAGCATTATTTACAATAGCCAAGATTTAGAAGCAGCCCAAGCGTCCATCAGTAGATGAGTGGATCAAAAAGCAATGGTACTTTTACACAATGGAATGCTACTCGGCCATAAAAAGGAAGGAAATCTTACCTTTTGTAACAGCATGGATGGGCCTGGAGAACATTATGCTAAGTGAAATAAGCCAGTCAGAGGAAGACAAATACCATGTGATCTCACTTATATGTGGCATCTAATGAACAAAAACTAATGAACAAAATAGAAACAGACTCATAAAGAGAACAGGCTGACAGCTGTCAGAGGGAAGAGGGTTGGGGGGTTGGGTGAAAACGGTGAAGGAATTAAGCAAATAAAACACTCATAGATAACAGAGTGGTGATTACCAGATGGAAGGGGGTGGGGGTAGGTAGAAGAGTATAAAAGGGGATAAATGATGATGGAAGGAGACCTGACTTGGGGTGGTGAGCACATGATACAGACCATATAGTATAGAATTGTACACCTGAAAACTATATAATTTTATTAACCAATGTCACCCCAAAACATTCAATTAAAAAATTCAAGCAAAAAATACATGGGTTTTACAAAGTTAAATAGGAATCGTAAACATGCTCACAAACCTTGTACTACAACATCAGGTTTGACAGAAGTGGAAAATCTTCTATTTAAGGGGTCAATTTCACCAGTGGCAAGGAATCCCTAGGAAAAAAGGAGCATTAATACCATGAAATACTGACTATTTAAAATTTCACCTATATTGACAGTGAAATATTTGGGGGCTCAAAATATTCAGTATCAACTCCTTTAGATATTTCATGTCAATTGCTTATTTTTGTCTAAAACATAGTAAACTATTTAGATAGCCACTAATAAATGTATTATGTTTTCAGCACCTAGCTCTTCAGGGCTAGTCAAATGTGCCACCATCTGTGTGAGTAAAAAGAATAATAGTAACTAATACTTCCAGAGCATCTGGCTTTAAAGCCGTGAAGATGCCAAAGACATTCACAGCCACACTGGGCAGAGAGCCCCTGTATTCTTCCAATTTCCCATCTGTGAAGCCCCCAAGCCCCCTACCTCTGCCAACAGCGAGCTGAGGATGTACAAGGACTGACCCCACAAATGGGGCAGCTTCCCCAGAGGAACTCTGTCCACCGTGTGGGGATTCTTATACTCTTCATCTACCTGGCAAAGAGAGAAAATCCTAAAATCAGAATGTCAAAGGATAAAAAGGCCCATGTTACTGACATTGGGGAGCACACTGAGGATTTACAAAATGTTACTCATTCACTCCTCCAGACCAATTCTGTGCGAGAGCTGGAACTGGGAGGCTGAGGAGGCTAAACCCTTGTCTGGGCGGTGGAGGTAGAGATGGAGGTCACACTTAAAAGCAGCAGAGGTGGAACTCAAATCTAGGCCTGGTTTCAGGACAGTGCCCTGCCCACCAGCACACTGATGGCAAAAGGCAGAGATAGGCCCTGAAAGCCTGGCTGTCTTCTCTGAGCACAGCTCTAGGCAACAAGATGTTTCACAGCTCATGCTTACATTATGGATACAGTGATCTAAAACATCAGCCTTCTCATGGTGATGCTAACTCAGGCTTCTTCTGTCCTGCTATCTCCAGAGGTTCATAAACTCTGTATGCTTACACAAGAAAACTACCAGAAGGTGGCACTATTTATTAAGGAAAAAAACAATTGTACTATTAGATCATGAATTTTCCGTCAGAGATTCAAAAAGCTGAATCAGTTGGGGGCTTCTGACTCATTAAAATAAGCTACAGTTCTTGTTCTGATGGACAGTGCCAGCTACACATTGTAAAAGTTAGTCTACAACTTTCTCCGTTGTAAACTCCATGCTGACCTGTGGGTTTTTAGTTGTAATCAATGTTGATTGAGAGTAATGCCAGTGACTATACATTTTTCTTTCAGAAAAAAGCCAGCCAATTAAATTAAAGGAAATAGGAAACACTTATCCTTCTTCAAAGGGGAAAATCACACCATGAGGGGAGTCATTCTCTGTGGATTATTAATAAATTTATTCAAATTTTTAAAATTTGCTGTAATAGTAAACATTAAGAAACCCTTAAGCATGTAAACAGAATTAAACATCACCAGTAATCAAATAATCAAATAGGATAACAGTGTGGAAGGAGGTTCTCCAAAATGTCAAAGTGGTTATCTTTGGGTAGTAAGATTAGAGACAGATATTTACTTCTTTCGACAGAGTCATGGCTGTTTTGCAGTGTGCAGGCTTACTTGCACAATCTGATTGTATGTTAAAGCTATTGAAATGTACATAGTGTTCAGAAAGACTGTGAAGATCTAGAATGAGAAATAGTCCATGCAAAGAAAGTAAGACAGACAAGGTGTCTGGATCAGAAGACAGCCTGGCTCTGCCCTCCTGCCACCCATGGGCCACTCCTGCCTCCCTGTGGCAGCATCCCTCTCCCTCTTCTCCACCCCAGTCCTGATCTGCTGCAGGTCCATCACACCAGGCCTTTGCCACTGGCACTACTGTGTCAGCCCTCTATCCCCAGACTAACTCCTCCGATCCCCCTTAGCCTGCAAGCTTGCAGGGGCATAGCTGGCACTGTAACACTTTTGTGCCCCAGGACCTAGCGTGGTGCCTGGCCTAGAGCAGCTGCTTGATACACATCTGCTGAGCACACTTGCATTAGTCTCAAGCTGTCTAATGGAGGGCCCCACGGATGGTTGTGCCTTTTGCACAGGCATGTCTGCCTGAGGAAGTGAGTGAGGCTGAAATCTAGGCTGGATGCTGCATTGGCCTGGTGCTGCGACCACTCCACAGATGAGATCCTTTTTCTAATTTGCACCAAGTACTATATGGGTCTGGGTGGCCCTGTCTGCAGTGGTTTTTACATGTCATTGATGTGACGGGTGAACCTTCTCTACTGTCCTCTGGAAGCAGCCAACACAAAATATGGTTAACATCAAATAGTGCTCAAAATCAGTGCCTTGCTTATGTATAAAACCCACAGGATAAGGGATGTTGTCATGGCAAGTAGAAACCCAAAGGTCAGTATGGACTTTAGAAGAGAGAAGGTTACAGAACAATTTTTTACAATGTGTAGCCAGCAGTGTTCATCAGAAAGAAAAGCATAGCTTATAACATCCGGCAATTACTACAGTCAGGAAAATGTACCACAGATGGATGGCTATTTTCTATCACAAAACAGGTAAAATAGCCCTGAAGTCATTGCTTTCCCTTCGCTCTGCTTCCAGGTTCCAAATGACCTCCCATTACTAATTTTGTTCTGAGAAATGCCTCAGTACTGGAAAGGGGGCACTCTGAATACATAGTTGCTGGAAAATAACTACCCAGACCCCCACAATCAGCCTCTCCCCACCAATACATACATATCACTTATAGTAAAATGAATACATTAGCAGGACATCTAGGTCTTGGACATTTAGAGAGAAAGTAGGCTTCATGGCCTGATCAGTACAGTGAGGGACTCTCTCCACCTGGAAATGTAGCACCCATTAGGAGGCAGTGCGGGGCTACAGGGAGGCCCTGACCCTGGGGTCTGGTTCCAGGTGGAGCTTAGTGCTGTCTGAGCCCTAACAGGTTCCATAGCCTCTCTGGACAGAGGCACACAATTTTAGAGGCCTCACCATTACCCTGATCACATGCTTGTGGGCCTGATTCAACCACAGAACCCCTAAACCCAAGCTGTGGCATGACAACTTCTGCTGGGTTACGATTCCCTGTAGGCCCTCCCAGTTAAGGGGAAGACACTGCTCTCTGAAGTCTCTTCCTCTTGCAAATGAGATAATGAAGCTTTGAAGCAACAGGAACATCTGAAGGACAAATAGCCTTGAATCGAGAATTCTTTCTTCTAAACATGAGACACATAGAGGGAAATCTTCCCATCAAGAAATATAGGTCCATCATGGCCCAATTTAGGAAAATGGATAGAACTAAACTGTCTTTAGTCATCTTGAAACTGGCCAATTTCTCTCCCTAATATAGAATGTCTTGAATACTCATGCTCTAGCTTTGGAATGGCTTGACTCAAAGGAAGAGATTCTTAACTATCTCTACCCTTCTGTGGATATGTGTGAGAGCATGGCGTCCAACAGTGTTCTGTGCATTTTAGGGCTCATTTGGCCTTATGCTCAGGAGAGGGACAGGTAGCCCCTGAAGGTCTTCAACTGGCACCTCACTTGGGCACCCTTTCCCAAGCATGGCTCCAAAGCCATAACTCATGTGATACACAGGAACACTACCAAAGGCTTTACAAACCACTTCTGGAGAAAAAGTGTTAGGTCTGGAAGGGGTATGGAAAATAGGAAAAGGCCAAGTCGCTTCGTTCTCTACAAGCAGGGCCTGGTTACCTTGTTAGGTGGGATGGCGTAGAGTTCTGGCACCAGGTGAATCCCATTCTTGCCCCTGATTAATATTCCCTCCAGGGCCTCTCGGTATTCTTGGACCTGGAAAATAGCCCCATCCCCCACGGTATGAAAGAGGGGTCCTTACTGCTGTATCAGCAGTGCAACACAGCAAAACAGCTCCCTTGGCAACAGATTAAAAGTGGTACACAGGGCCAAGAAATGCACAAATACTTCAGCTCAAGGAACGCAGGAGCAACTGGGAGTCTTGCTGATGGCAAATGTTGGAGAAGCTAAACTGGTCTTTTTTCTATGTTGTCTTTAACTCATGAGTTAAATATCTCACTCTTAATGTCTCACATATTTAAATTTTGTCTAACCAGCTAGATGATAAGCTTCTTGGAGTGGAGGCCAGATCTTAAGTGGTACATCCCACTTCCACCTATGGGTAGTTTTCCACTAAGAGGCCCTCATTCAAATATTTATCACTCAAGAAACATTTACTGAATGAATCTGGTGTGAGGAAAAAGAAGAATATGTACTATGACCCATGTACCCCTATTCTTAGGATGCAGTACTCAATATAATGAAAGCTGTTGATGTAAACATTTCTGTGAAATCAAAAAGGTGCTGATAAAAAGCTAAGTACTAAAAGGGAAAAGAAGAAAGGGGAAAAGAACCCTTAACCAGCCACCCAGCTATTTAACACATCTTTGGAAATCCCAGTTAAACACTTCGCAGATCTCATTTTCTTTTCTTTAGAAATTTGTGGACAGCAGAGGAAGACGACGGGTGCGTCATTTTTTTAAATGTCATTGGGCAGCAAGTGAAAGAGAAAGCATAGCTGTAAGGGTAGTAAATTCTGTGAGATCTAGAAAATAAGGTACTGAATACAGTCCTTTTTGTCTCCTTAGCTTTTTGTTTGTTTCTGATCATTGTCAAGGTTGTTCACAATTGAAATTCCAACTCAATCCTTTTGAGATGTTTCAGTTCTGGGATAAAAAGACAGAAAATATAAGACTCACAATAATCACTAAACCGTAGAGTAAGAATGAACAAATGGGGGAACAGTAACATTTTGAGCTTGCAGCGTCCCCCACCCTGGCATTCCTGAGCAGAGGCAACTTTCAAAAATTAAAATAAATCTTATATTGCTCATCCCACCCCAGAATATGTAATTCAAACAGGCTAAAAAAATGGCAGATATGAGCAGGTTAAAAAAGTGGCAAAACATTGAGTTCAGCAGTCGCTTACATAAGCTTTACAAGACAGGTCTGTCCTGCTGACCAAAGTATGTATGGTAGCAGATGCTGAAGGAACGTGTCCTGAACAAATGAACACCTCATTAACAAATAATTACCATGCACTTACTATGTACTAGGCACAGGGCATATGTTAGTAAACTGGGTAGAGACCACCTCTACCATGGTCCTTTGACAGATAAGTTGGCGATTAAATACAGTTACAGGTGCCATGCTGTTATAAAGAGCCATGGGCATATAAATGGGGCACCTGACCCAACTTCTAGGGTCAGAGAAAGCTTTCTGAAAGAAGTGGTACTTACAATGAATCAAGTGAATGACGGAGGGGCAGTTGGGCATTTGAGAAGTGGGAGAGACAGCATGATCTGTTCAAGGGATTAAGAGGGTTTCAGCGTGCTTGGATGACAGAACTTAAGAAAGGAAATAAATGGTAAGAAATTGGGCTCCTGTGGTGAAAACAAGGGTCAGATCTTATAGGCCTCTATGAAACACGTGAAGATCTTGTATTTTACCCCAAAAGCAACAAGGAAGCCATTCAATGGTTTTAAGCAAGGCAATAGCATAACCTAACTTTCTTTTTAATAAGATCACCTTGGCAAGGTGTGGAGAAACAGTAGGGAGAGAGGCTGGAGGAAGGGAGGCCAGTTAGGAGGCTCTTACAGTAAACAAGACATTAGCTGGGAGTACCCTTAAACTAGAGCTCAAGACAACAAAACCATCAGCTGATCTGAAAAGAACAAGAGCAACAACAAAATCGGTCTGTTGTGGCCTGTTTGGCGCTCCCCAATGAACCCGCCTCCTAGTACTCAGGCCTTTGTGTAGTCTCCTCCCCTTGAATGTGGAATGGCCCTTTAAACAGCAGAACGCAACAGAAGTGACACTTTGCCAGGTCCAGAGTTAAGCCTTGAGAAAGCTTGTCAGCTTTTGCTTTTGCTTTCTGGTGGAAGACGACCACCATGTAAAAAGCCTAGCTCCCCAGAGACCATAACACTGTGAGAAGTGAGAGCTAGCCACGTGGAGGAGGACCAAAGTCCAGGCCAATAGCCCAGCCTAGCTCTCAGAAAATAGGCAGTTTCAAGCTGCCAGCCATTCGAGTGAGGCCATCTCAGAAGTATATCCTCCAGACCCACTGAATGATCACAGCTGACACCAGGTGAAGCTGGGACAACCTGTCCCTGATGGGCACTGCTCAAATTGCAGAATCACGAGCAAATAAGTAAGATAGTTATTGTCTTAATTCACTAAGTTTTGGGAAAGTTTGCTAAGTGGCAAAAGATCATTGAAACGGTGCCCTAAATTCTTGCATAACCTTATGTTCTAATAACAATCAGCACAGCAGTGGAATGAAAATGTTGATTATCAATACGACACCCATCATTTTCTCACCTGAACGGCATCACCATTGAAGACCCCGTCTATTATAAAATACGTCCAGAACACAGGCCATTCACATTCAATGTTTTCAAAGAGCTTGAGTTCAGCAGGGTCATAATGCAATCGGTTTGGGTCCTGGAATCAAATAGGTAAAGCTTCTAAAAGGTGATGTCAGATTACATACATAATATCATTGCACCTCACCGGGTTTCCCTCGTGTGACTGTGTCAATGCAGCTTTGAGGTTGGTAGAATTAGGATTGTGCTATAATGGGAAGATGCTATTTTTGGCAGTTCTCCATGGTAAAATTTCAGAAAAGTAAATAAAAAATGTAGACAAGACTCCTTGGTAGCTTATTATATTAAGCTTCCTCTATCTCTAATAAATAAACAGCAATTTGTCTCTCACAGTGCTTGGCAGACTGTTTTATGGATATCATTTTATGAGTATCAGTCACTATGGCAAAGAAACCAAAGGAGGCGGCCAGAGTTGGTATGTAAAAAACCGTGTGAGCCACAGAACTGTTTGTCCTTGTCTACAAGCTGGTTTTAAACCACCGGCTTGCTGTCCTCCTGATGATCTTACTATTCTACTGCCTAACTCCAGGCTTGTTGACTCCAAAATTAAGACTTCCCTTTCCAATATTCTAACATGTAATGATAATTAATAGAGGGAGAGCACTACAGCAGCAACTTCGATATGAAGCAGTTTAGGAATCACAAAGAAACATTACTTAAATACAACCTCTCTTGGGGTTTTATAACCATCTCGAAGGAAGCGACAGCATCCATAACGCCCCTAAGAAGATAAAGAAAAATAAGTACATTTGAGGAAATTAGAATTTCGTTGCCTTTTGATTTTAATTCCAGCCAACAGTTTGTCCCCTTTTTCGTGAATCTTTTAGGAGTAAAAGGTCTACCAAGTGCTGTTTGCTGTCACTACAAAAGCTTATTTTTAAGTCCTAAGCAAAGTAAATTCAGGCTTGATGCCTGCTTGGAAGGAAATGCCAAAACATTACATTAAACTATGAGAGGTGTGAGAGAAATTACTGAGAGTCCAGTGGATGACCAGCATTTCACTCTGATTTGCCATATCACGCAAAGACGCAAAGGGGCCCTCGCTGCTTGGAGGAGCCACCATTCAGATACTTGGATTGGACTGCTTCTACTTGAAAGACTGGAAAGCTAAACGGGTATTCTAGACTCCCTACAGTTAGGCTTTGGGTGCAAAGGAACCCTGCAACCTGCAAGCCTGGCAGGGAGGCAGGTGGAGTTTCCTGCGGCTTGGGGCTGGCCCTGCTGGTTTCCCGGCTGCAAGTTCCAGTGTTCCCCTTCAGCTTCCTGAGTGTCAGGAAAGTATGGCAGCGGCAGCATTCTCTTGATCTGCCTTTCTAACCACTGGATAGCAGCTTTGGGTGACCATTTCCCATTCTTTTTAGTGTGTTTGGGCTGCTCTAGTGAGGGCTGTGGAGGCAAGCACACCCCTAATGGCCAGCGCCAGACTGCTCTGGGAGTCCTGGGGAGGCCCAGACTAGAATCTGCTCCCCTACAAACACTTCATTCCCTGTATTAACTCTGCTTGCTTTACTATCTAAAAAGGTTCGCTTTTCCCCACTGAACTCTAAGACAACCACCTTCTTTTAGGGATATGATTGGAGACCCTTAAGTCTCTTGTTTCCAGGGGCTAAAAGCATCTTTCACTTAATCTAAGTAAGATCATAAATATGCAGATTTTGGCTTAGGAACATTACATTCTTTGATAATTTCACCGATAACTTCACTTGGCTGGAATACTTAATAACATTCTCACTTTGGTGTAATATATCATAGTTATCATAAATAGTTACTCAGAGCAGGGATTTTTTTTTTTAAATCTGAATTTAACTTTGGGATCACCAAGTCCCCTGCTGTTGTGTGTAAAGTTTGAGGATACTGGAACATGTGCTTTTTTTTAATTTCTGGAAGGGACTCTATAGCTTTCAATACATTTTCAAAGGAGTCTTTCTCTGATCTCTAAAGGGTTAAGAAGCTCTGCCTTGGAAGTATAGGAATCGCATGAATTGGGGTTCAAAGATGGCAGCTGGAGTTCAAGCACTCCACTTGAGTGATCAAGTGGAAGAGAAGCAACCACTTGATCACTCAGAGACTTAGTTTTGTCACCTGTAGACTCAGCTTTGGCTATCTCACTCTATGATCCCACTTTGATATATCAAGCCATTGACCTCATAGAGAACTGAGCCCTGGGTGAGTCGTTCCAAGTCATAGCGTGAAAGTGGCACTTTACAAGGGGCAGAACGGCACCAGTGTGACCAACGCTTACCTGGAGCTTGGAAATAATTTCATTTTTGGTCACATTTACAAGATTCATATCTTCCACTGCAAAGGCCGGGAAAGAAATAATAGAAAGAAGTCCAGCGTCAATCTCTTTAGACGTTGATGCCCTTGGCAGCATGGAGAACAGAATAGACTGAATGAAAAACAGAGGTGGCTTTAACATGGGAAGCAGTAATCAATTGTTATATACAATATCTAGAGATTATGACTTTAGTCCCAAAGGAACATTCAAACAATTAAGGCTTTGTCCTACCAACATGACCTCTGATGGGTGATCTTGCCCACCTAGCCAATGATTCCTGTTCCTTGGGGGAGTGTAAGGGGTCAGGGAGAGTGCGGTACTGCCTGGAGCCTGAGCTGAGAACTCTTTGTCTCCCTTCCTTCTGTGACTTCTGTTGACTCCACTGGGCCTCAGGACACACTGGGAAAGAACTAAAGGCTACCTTTGTCAACAGGCTAGGATGTCCTGACTATGAAGACAGACATAGGAAAGAACACACATACAGGGCCAGTGCAGAGAAATGTCTGCTTTCTATGGAATGTGACCAGTTTGACAGGGTGACTGAGACACTACTTAAAGAAAAAGTCAAATTCCAAAGACGACAAGAACACTCAGGCAACCTGGCTGCTGTGGCTCAGTGGATTGAGTGTCGGCCTGTGAACCAAGTGTTGCTGGTTTGATTCCCAGTCAGGGCACATGACTAGGTTGCATGTCAGGTCCCCAGTTGGGGGCGCGAGTGAGAGGCAACCACACAGTGATGTTTCTCTCCCTCCCTTTCTCCTTTCCCCTCTCTCTAAAAACAAATAAATAAATAAACAAACAAACAAATAAGTAAATTATTAAAAAAAAAAAAGAACACTCAGGCAAAACAGAACTAGTTTAGTCCTAGAGAGAATGAGTTACTTAGCAACACTATAATATGGCCACAATTGTAAGGAAGTTGGATTAGGCACTGTAAACTAAAGGAAGTTGAGATTATAAGGAAAAGTTTTGGAAGGGGAACATAATCCTGAGATTTAACATGTACAAACATGGTGCTAGAGCCCCGAAAACATAAGCTTATTAAATCTCCCATATGAAGAAGGAATTCAGGTAGTACATCCAATTCACACATGAGCATTCTAAGACTCTGACTACAAAGACTCATGCCTAAAGGAATGCAGCTAGTACGCAACAGATCTAGGATTCCCACCCAGGCCCAGCTGGCTACAAAGCTCACACAATTTCCACTAGACTACATATCTATTAAGACATACACCAGCTTGACTCTATTAAACCACAGCCCAAGAAATTGCAGATTCTCCATTAAGGACTATTTAATGGGGGAAAATGGAGTGCGCTGGAGAGTGGGGTAAAAAATGGGGAGAATCCTTCAGCTTCAGAATAGAACTTCATTTTCTATAGCCAGCTGACCCCTCTGCCCAAGACTAGCTCTTTAACCAGTCACTCTTCCCTAGGCTCTCTCTGCCTGGAAACATATACTCCCACCGGAAGGTCTCTGCTTACAAGTTGTTATGTACCTGACTCCCACAGCCCTAGCAAACAGTGGGCCCTCACTAAATAAAAGTTTGCTGATTGGTCAGTAGTTGGTGACCTATAGTCTGCCTAATGAGTTCCTTAATTTGCATCAGAATCACTCCATTCTCTGATATGTATTTCATGGAGGTTCTCCTAATTTGCCATTTCTCCCATCTCATCTCTCCATCATTACACACTATGCCCATCTCCACTCGCCTCCCCAAGTGAACTAGTGTTCAGTGCTAGTAACTCAGTTTGGGGGCACCATGAAATAAACCTGAGAGAAAACCACCTATATGCTCAAAACAAATACAACAGATTTTGCCTTCTGCAAAACAAGGTGCCTTGATTGTTGACTCCGTATATATAACACTGCTGTATCTTATGTTTGCATGGTACTTTCTGGCTTACAATGTGCTCTGACAAATTTACTTGACTTACTCTTATCCTTAGGACCACCTGGTGCAGTGGGAGGGGAAGGGCCCAATATGCCCAGTGCATGGATGAGGGAACTAAAGCTCAAAGAAGCCAAGTACCACCAAGCTAGCAAGGAAAACTGGAGCCCAGGTCTTCCCTCCATAAGTCTCCTTCCCAGCTCTCTGGAACATAAGAGGCTGAGCTGTTACCTGGCAGTGTTCCACCTCATCGGGCAGGACATGGATCACTGACTTGCGTCCTCCATGGGCTCCAAAAAGATCCAGTTCATCAATTGCCTCAAGTGCTGCCTACAAACACAGGTCAGAATTACTTTTTCTTTCTAGTGAACATGCACTCCCATATCTGATACTCCTTTTTCACTAAGTAATATAGCATACATGTTTTCCCAAAGGTGATGAAATGCATCTTTAAAATCCAGCTAAAGAGTGCTATGGTCATTTTCTATCCTTACTTTCACTAGATCAGAGCTTTCCTGAACATTGCAGTCCATTGCAGGAACAAGCAAGAGAAAATATAAAAACATTTCACAAAATGAAATCATTCTACTAAAAATGAAATATTAACAAGTTTATAATGTTGGTGGTGTGTGCAGGGGACACTAAATTCATGGTTGGCTTTTCTTTCACCTATTCTAGCAGTTAACTCCTAACATTAGCATATCTGGCTCTTAAGAAAGGTAACTCTTTTAGTACTAAATATATTTTCTGTCAGTTGACATTAACAGGTATATTTTAAATTAAAAATTTTTTTCAACTGCAGTTTACATTCAATATTATTTTATATTAGTTTCAGGTGTACATCATAGTGGTGAGATAATCATATACATTACGAAGTGCTCCCTGTGATATTTCCAGTGCCCACCTGGCACCATACATAGTTATTACAGTATTATTGACTTTATTCCCTATGCTGTACTTCACATCCCTGTGAGTATTTGGGGACTACCAATGTGTACTTCTAAATCCCTTCACCTTTTTCACCAAGTCCCCCAACCCCATCCCCTCTGGCAAGCATCAGACTGTTCTCTTAACAAAGCATATTTATCATTGCTTTAACAATTCTCGCTCTGGAGTCTTTACTCTGTCCAAAAGTACACTTTGGTATTCAGGAGGAAGGGAGAGAGGCATGGTAAATGTCTAGGGCAAGAGATGTAAACTAGTGGCCTGCAGACTGAATCTGCCCCACAAGTGTGTTTTGTTTGGCCTCAAGAAGTTTTTTAGGCCCTGGCTGCTGTGGCTCAGTGGATTGAGTGTTGGCCTGTGAACCAAGGTTGCTGGTTCGATTCCCATCAGGGCACATGACTAGGTTGCATGTCAGGTCCCCAGATGGGGGCGCGAGTGAGAGGCAGCCACACAGTGATGTTTCTCTCCCTCTCTTTCTCCTTTTCCCTCTCTCTAAAAATAAAATATATAAAACAAACAAATAATAAAAAGAGAAGTTTTTAAATGATTTTGAATTGGGATACCTTTAGAGAATGTTCCCAGTACCCCTAATACTCCTTGATATTTTCCTTCTGGCTGACTTCACTTGTTTAAATGTTACTTGCCTAACCCTATATACTTTTGAACTTGTCAGCCCTGCTTTCAAAGTAGTCATGTTCTTCAGCCCTCTTTATGACCCAGAAAAGAAGACTGGCTGTCTCCATCCTACTTCCTAGACAATAGCAAGAGCTCAGACCCGTGGGTGATAACAATGGATAATGAGGAGGAAATGCACTTATTTTTGAGGCACATGCATATTTCAGTGTAGGAAATCTACATGCTTTACCTATAACTTCAGTTGCCTGGGTTACATGTGCCACTTGTATTTCTTACTTGCTGTTGACTTTTGAAAAACATACTAATCAGATTAATTTCAAACTTCTAATGAGAACCAAATGAAAGCAGTAAAAATGCACAGAAGGAAGAACAAAGAGGATGAGTCGTCACCTTGGCCATTCCTACAGAGCTTGCATTCAATTCTGGAATGCCCTGATTAGTCTTATCGCCACGTTCCCACATTCCATAATCCTGCAGGAGAAAAAGGTAGTAATCAGAGCAGAAGAAAGAGGAATACAAGAAGTGCTGTGGAAAAATGATTCCTTTGTGTTACGGCAGGCATAATGGAACATGAATATTTCTTCTGAAAGACAACCAAATTGATGGCTTTACAGATTCAGGCTGTGTTCTTACTCAATTTCAGTTCATTTGACCTCTGTGTATAGTTTGGGAAGTAAATACTCAGGTGGAACCAAAAATGCATGCAAAATTGCTCTTAATTTTCTTATTCTTCAAAATTCTTAATTTGTAAGAAACTCTAGATTTGTAGAGAACAAAATGTTTTATTTATCTTAAAATCAAATAAAATGCTGCCCTTCTATTTAGCTAATTCCTTTGAACTTATATTAAATTATAAGATGGAATAAAGAAAGTTTAACAAATAGGTTATAAATAGTTGAAGCCAACTAAACCATTTAAAATAATTTAATATCTTTTTCTAGCATTACCTTTTACAGGGGGTGTGGGGTGTGTGTATGAAATGCTCAGCAAGTAACAGGAGCCCAAGTCAAAACTAAGGCACAGAATAGTGGTATCTTAAACTTATTACTATGAATTGGCTAAGAATACTCTGTCCACATAGATGACTTGATACATGCATATCTAACTTTTATAATTCATATTTTCTCTTAAGAAACCCAAGCACTGGGTACTGTTTTGAAATACAACCCAACAAGAATAGGACCAATGCCAGAATTTCAGTATTTATTACTTGGTCTCTAAAGATGAACATTTTCAAAATGTGAAAATTTTGACTTAGACACACGAGAGCAATTTTAGACTCTGCTTTGTAGTCGAGACCCAGGACTCCTTCCTTCAGTATTCCTCACACCTGGACCTTTCCACATTCCCACTCATCTTCACTCCAACTCAGAAATTGCTTTGATCAGCTCATTCCCTGCTTAAGAGTCTAAAGTGACAAACCATCTCTCCCACCCTCGCGGATCCTGTTCAAATCTCTCTCTCCAGATGGCCATAACTCCATTATTTGGCCTCTATCCCCTGTACACCCACAAACTGACTTTATTTTCTACAATTCTTCCACACTCAACTTTTACCCTGTCTACTCCTTCACTCTGCACCCCCTTTCCCCAAGTATCTCCCCATATTCACACTCAGAGTCTGTTCCTGCCTGACCACAAACACCCCTTTTTTCCCCCTTCTGTTTATCTAACCCTACTCATCCTCCAAGGTCCAGCTGAAGTCCCACCTGTCCCACAAATATTTCTCAAGTTTTAGACCAGGGTTTGCCAACCTCAGCACTACTGACATTCTTTGTTGTGGGGCTGTCCTATGCACTCTAGGATGCTCAGCAGAGTCCCTGGCTTCCACCCTCTAGGTGCCAATAGCACCATCTCCAGTATGACAACCAAAAACGTTTCCAGGGTGGAATTGTTGGGGGCGGGGGGGTGCTGGGCGGAGGGGAGCAAAGGGAAAAAATGGAACTATTGTAACAATATAATCAATAAAATATACTTAAAAAAAATTTCCAGACATTGCCCAATGTCCCCTGAGAGGGGAAGATTGCCCCTGGTTAAAAGTTAAAAATCGCCGATTTAGACCTGGGGACAGCCAACTACGGCTGTTGGATGAAAATCTAGTTTGTCACCTATTTCTGTAAATAAAGTCTATTTGAGATAGAGCCATGCTCCCATGTTCATGTTGTCTATGAATGCTTTCCTGCTACAATGGCAGAGTTGAGGTGCAACAAAAGAGACCATAGGAACCACAATGCTGAAAATATTTACTCTCTGGCCCTTTATAGAAAAAGTTTACTGAGCCTTGCTTTAGACCATACTTGGTTTCTTTTTCAAACCAAACTCTACCCTTTTCTTATCACCCTTATAGTCAACCCCGGAGGAGCTGGGGTTTATGCATGCTTGTACTGACCCACACCTGCCCTGGGGCATACATCTGGCTCGGGCCCCTCCACCTATGGGCAGCCTGGGGTGAGCACCACGGCACTGTAGTGCCCACCAAGGAACTGATGCTGTGGCCCTTAATCCTGATTCAGGCCAGCCTGTGTACATGCCACAGGACATTTTAAGGTCTTATTTAAAACAAGAGTAATGGATTCAAACAGAGCATGTGGTGCATTCCAAAACCATGAACTCAGAAATTGCATCCCAGGAAAAAAATGTGCACTTTGTAAGTGGAAGTGACATAATCTTATAGCTCTAACCATGCTAACCTTCTGGTCAGCCCCAAATAGCCTGGCCTTCAGAGAATTGTATAATTTTTATTCTTTTTGACAACTGAAAAAACTACTGAGGTTTATACTTACAGCAACTTTGTATGCAGCTTCTATGTAAAAAACAAGATTCTGTATGAAAGCCACCTCATCGAGGGTAAAAATAATACGTAAACCTAGCAAAGAGAAACAATCAATGAAATTATGAAGTGTGTGAATAGAGCTGCTAATTACAGGCATCACAATAGCAAATGAATCTTTTTACCTCCATTTTCATTTTTCTTACTAGAGCATCAAAACTTACGTCTGAAGTAATTGTGACAATGTCTAATCTCAGAAAGAGGAGAAAAAAAGAAGGAAGGAAGGAAGGAAGGAAGGAAGGAAGGAAGGAAGGAAGGAAGGAAGGAAGGAAGGAAGGAAGAAAGGAAGGAAGAGAGGGAGGGAGGGAGGGAGGGAGGGAGGGAGGCAGGGAGAAAAGAATGACTCCACTTTTGTATGTGTGCCGACAAGCAGAAAGGATTGAAAAAGAGGGTGTGGGGCCTTCTGCACCCCTTGATTGATATCTAACTAATGGAAGGCAGCAAATAGATATGGTCAAAATTGGTATTGCAACATTAGTTATAACAAAAAAGTAACAGGAATAAAGGAATAATTAAATTAATTGTAGTATATCCCTTGATAAAGGTCTGAAGAAGAAAACTTTAAGAGGGAGCATGACACTATCTGCAGATATTTGAGCTGCTGAAGGCAGACCTGATCTAGGTTGCTCCAGTAGCTAGGTGACAGGTACAGAAAGGAAGCTTTGGGATCAACTAGAGAGATGCTAATAGAGCTTGCTCAACAGCCCTCATCTTCCAAGTGCTCAGGAGGCTGACTGTTGGCATGTCACAGAGTCAGTTCTCATAATATTATAAAGAAGCATGCTTTTTCTTTACAGAAATAGCTTATTTTGAATATTGACCAATGTCCGCCCCCTCCCTGCCCCCTCTGGCTTGTCATTCCCTGTACAATGGGCTCAAGTGGCCCTGGCTCACCGGAGGCAGTCATCTGGGCCAGGAATAGGAGGAAGAGGGAGGTGGCATCCACCTGGAGGTGGCCCCATTGGTCGTCACCCACCACGGTGCTGCAGGTGGCAGTGTTATACTTGGCGTGCAGGCTGTCCTTGGTACTCTGAGTGTGCTTGAACTTCTCCACTTTATCCACCTGAGGGAGAAGGCAAGCTGGCTCTGTATAGCTAAGGGATTCATGGCTGGCAGAGGCCACACCCAAGGTCAATGTACTGGATGCAGACCTCTTATCTGCTATCTTTGGGAGCACCACATTCTGTATGCAGATCCTAGTATGATATTCTGTGTACAGTATGTGCTCAATGAGTTGTTTTATTTACCCCTCACTGAAAATACCAATAAATAGGCATGTCGAGTTTTAGAAATTCAGGCATTTCAACTCAAAAGAAACCCTTTTATAAACTCAACAGAATAAACATAGCTCATAGCTTTCCAGGAGTACCTTTTAAAAACAATGTTTTCTTCCGCATTTTTTTTTTTTACAAAAAATGACACGCTCTCCTTTCTCACAGGTAATTATTCAAAAGAGACTGTGAGACACAGCACCCTTTGAGTCTGTGGTCCTCCAGTGTAATGGAAGTATTGAAGATAATTTTACAAGGAGAAAATAAGGAAAATATTTTCAATGCCTCTGCATTTTGAAAGTTCAAAATGCTTTCAGAATATCAGTTGTCATCATGAAAATGACAACATGCCCACTCAGATGACCTGAAAACACATTTGTTGCTTTCCACCTACCTGTCTCATCATGCACTGGAGAAGACCCCGCATGAGTTTCACCACGTTCTGTGGAAATAAAGCGGGATAAGTAACAAGGCCAGTTTCCCTGCCCCATGAAAACCTTACCACATGGCCGGTAAGCCGGTGCAGCGTGGAGACTTCCCTGAGAAGACAGAACCTGAGCATATACAAGTATTCTGATGGTTTGGTTATTGCCACCTCCCCACTCAATCACAAGGAAAGAAAATCTTCATGAAGTGACTTATCTCAAATAAAGGGGTTGGACCACATGGTACTTCCTGGTTCAGAAATCCGGTGATTCCTCACTGATATTTTAGCAAGACAATTGTATAAGCCTAGTACCCTGGAGGTTTATGGCACAATTCTTAGTAATTTATTTTTGTTGTGTTAAGTCCAGCATGCCTGTCCCAAGTAATGCTGATTTGTGCCAAAATAACCATTTGTGACACCATTACTGGACTATTGAGTGAAAGTTCTTACAAAATGCAAGTAGCCGCCAAGGTTTCTTAATATGTATTCTAACCAATTACTATAATTCTCATTATCATTATAAATAGCAATACTACTATGATAATCAGACATTTTGTCCAGACATTGTACAAAACACTTTACCTGATTCTCTCTAATTCTTGCAGCAATCTTATGGGGTGGGTATTACTGTTACCTCACTTTATAGATGAGGAACCAGAGGCTGAGAGAGATGAAGTAATATTGCTAAAGTCTCCCAGCTGGCAGCAGAGTAAGGGCAGAGCTCAGGCCGTCTGACTCCAGAGTTTGAGCTTAGTCAATACATTATAAGGTCTCTCACTTCCTTCACCACTCAGGCACATTGAAAGATTGGTCTTTATATGTCCCATTAACAACAGTATAAAACTATTTCATAAGTGGCTGGAGAACAGGATAGGTCAAAGTAGCCTGGCTGAAAGAAGCTCCTACCCAGGTCTGTGAGCATCTCCTCTCTTACAGAATGTACATGGTTTGCAGAGAAGATGTAGTGAAGGGCCATGAAAGATGATCACCAGAAAAAAGTCTGGAGAGGATTATCTTACAGATACTTCTGCCTTGAAAATCCTAGGATTCTAGAATATAATCTTATTTTATGTTATATGTTCAGAGAAGGAAAACTCTGACTCCAAAAAACCTCCGCTGCCTTGCGGCATACCTCTTCTGGGGAAAGGCTAAGGGAGTAAACCCCGACAGAAAATCCGGAGCCGGAGTCCCTAAGGCGGTTTGACGTTGTAGTCAACACCGGCAACTCCTGCGGCGCACCTGAAGCCAAGCTGTATTGACTCCGTCTTTCCCTTAGACCCTTCAGCTGCGAAGAGAGGGGGGGTCTGCTGCATGGGCAACAGCAGACCCTCCATATCACCCTGCCCAGGCTCTGTAGCTTCAGCTTCACTGGAGAGGACACTCCAGCGTCATCGCAAGATGTCGATTCAACACGGGAGGAGACAGATACCGTGTCACTCCCGAGTCGGACTGCACAGCCATTCTCGGTGGTGCAGATAGACTCTTAAGAAGCTACACCATCGTCTCTCGAGACGGACGGCTGCCGACTTTTATGTTATATGTTCTTTTGAGGCAGAAAATGTTAGCTCATAAATATAGGGTATAATTAACATTGTTGTAATTAACATTTCCTACAGTGTATAGAATGAACATTTGTCAACTCACGTCCCCTCAAATAAAGAAAAGTTATTTTTCCATTATGAAGAAGCTGAGTGGTTCCCAATTGTGGGTGGCATTACCATCTCCTGGGAGTGGGTGAGCATTTGGAAATGTGGGGGTGGAGGCATCTTTATTGTCATCATGATGGGAGTGGAGCTACTGGCATTTAGTAAGGACCGAGGACCCGAAGTGTCCTGCAATGCATGGGCAGTCTCACACAATGAATAACTGTACTGCCTGAGCCTCAAATGCAATAGCATCCCTGTTGAGGATCACTGGAAGAGCCCATGTTAATTTCCATAATCAAAGATGTCTCCTTTATTCATTAACCACACTCAACGAAACAAACAATGTGGCTTGTTTGTACCTTGTTCTCAGTTATGCAGCAAATCGAGTCAACTCTAGTCCAGATCAGAAATCGCTTACAGAGGAGAGGTAGAGGCCTGTGTATGTGTATAGACAGGCGTGGCTTTACTTTGATTTGTCTCAAAGAAGGATGGGAAGTTTGGAGGACAGTGACATCAAATCATTATACTGTTAAATGACTGGTTCATTTACTTTTAGTAGTCATCCAACTTCTTGGAAGAGAATTCAATGCTTGCTGTATGCATTTAAAAAAAACTACCCATTGTTATCTTACTTCCAAGACTGAGTGATTTTATCACCTCAAACTCAACATGTTAGTCAAATCCAAACTGTACTTCCCTTGCTCCCACAGACAGGCCTCCATTCTGAGCTTCCCTACTGATGTTAAGGCTGCCTGCCACTCATGCCCACTGTGGTTGCTATAAACAAGCACCAATTAGGTCGCAAGAACTCTCCCTGGACTTGATGGTCCACTGGCTGTGAGGGCCAATGAAGAATGTATGAGTTGAATCAAAGATAAATCTCAGCCCTGATTGGTGTGGCTCTGTTGGTTGGGCATTGTCCCACAAAGCAAAGTTTCTGGTTTGATGCCTGGGTTGTGAGTTCGGTCCCTGGTTGGTGTGTGTACAAGGAGCAACTGATTGATGTTTCCCTCTCACATCGATGTTTCTCTCCCTTTCTTTCTCCTTGCCATCCCCTTTCTTTCTGTTTTTATTTTTAATTTTTTAAAACAATTTTATTTATTTATTTTTAGAGAGAGGGGAAAGGAGAAAGAGAGGGAGAGAAACTACTGTGTGGTTGCCTCTCAGGCGCTACCAACTGGGGACCTGACGTGCAACCCAGGCATGTGTCCTGACTGGGAATCGAACCAGCGACACTTGGTTCACAGGCCGACACTCAATCCAATGAGCCACAGCAGTCAGGGCCTCATGGAAGGAAGGAAGGAAGGAAGGAAGGAAGGAAGGAAGGAAGGAAGGAAAGAGGGAAAAAAGGAAAGAAGGAAAGAAGGAAAGAAAGGAAGGAAGGAAGGAAGGAAGGAAGGAAGGAAGGAAGGAAGGAAGGAAGGAAGGAAAGAAGGAAAAAAGGAAAGAAGGAAAGGAAGGAAGGAAGGAAGGAAGGAAGAAAGAAAGAAAGGAAGGAAGGAAGGAAGGAAGGAAGGAAGGAAGGAAGGAAGAAAGAAAGAAAGAAAGAAAGAAAGAAAGAAAGAAAGAAAGAAAGAAAGAAAGAAAGAAGGAAAGAAAGACAAATCCCAAAGGCTATCATGCCAAGGGAACTACACTTTTATGTGCCATTGCTCCCTACTTCAGTGCTATTACTCTAAACATTCTGTTAATAACTCCTGAGCTCAGGGACAGATTATTTTCTTACATACTCAATGATGATAAATCTTGCCTTTGGTGAGTAACCTGGTTTCTGATTTTGGAAAACAATAAAAGGACTTCATTGTGCTATACGGTAACACAGGCACAAAAACTGGACAACACCCAATGTGGTTCAAAATTAGAGGGTGACTATAAATTAATAAGACTGCTTTGGAATGGCTCAGACTAGAAAGATACTTTTAAGGGAAATTCTCGTTTCGAAATGACTACTCTGAAAGGAGTATGCACTTTGGAATATGTAGTTCAGGTGTGCTGACTTTTAAAAACAATCATACTGATTTATATAACCTTATATATAAGTACAGATAAAATGATAGAACATGTGAGAAATGTAGCTAGTTAGAAATTTGAATGCTTTATTTTCCTATTTGGTGTGACATATTTTTTGAAGGAAAAATCTCAAAGGGAAAGACAAATGAGAGGTTGAGACCACTTAAGTGCCTCCCCAAAATATTCTATAGCAGAAATGGAGCAAATGCCCACACCAAACTGCTCTGCACACAGAGCTATTTCCTTGTAGGCTTTTCATTTTAAGGAAAAGGTGCTGAGCGGCCAAGACAAGGTGCCAGTCAACATTACCTGCTCCAACTCGTAGGCCTTGGCCTTGTCCTCATCACGGTCAGCGTTCTTGCGGTAGGCCATGCCCAGGCCCCACACAGCCAGGATGCTGTATATGTTATCCCGCACCCAGGCATCCTTCTGTTCATGACTGGCAGACAGCAGCCCCGTGACAGGATTCTATTAGAGAAGAGACACAAAATGACTCAGCAACACCCTTCACTCAGCTCCTGGGCAAGAAATGCTTGCCCTCAAGGGGTACAAGGAGGGTGAGGATGAGAAGTGAAGAGACTGGAGTTCCAGTCCTTGCTCTGCCACCAACAGTGTGGTCTTGGGAGAGAAGTGACATCACTAAGAAAAATCTCTAAGGAACATTCTCACTTTGAAGTTCTTGTTCTTTTGCTTTCAGACCAGATCACACTACTGGAAATGACAAACAGAAGAAAGAACAAACAGAAAGAGCCTGTAAGACTTTTTACAAATATGTGCACTGTGGACTTTAGGTCTTCTTTTGCCTTCATGTTTCCACACAAATTGGTAAAGCATTGAACTTGGGGGTAGGTAGGGTCCCACTCTATCCCTCATCTTTTTTTTCCCCAGGGGAGCTGCCCACCCTATCTGGGCCTCAGCTGCTTCATGTGTAAACCAGACACTTTATGTGCCTAAAAAGGAGGTACTGAGCAAGAGGACGTTGGGGGTCCTTTTTAGCTATGATATCACAGGTATTATTTAAATCCTTCTGCCCTGGCTGGTTTAGCTCAGTGGATTGAGCATCGGCCTGCGAGCTAAGTGTCGCTGGTTCGATCTTCCAGTCAGGGTACATCAGAGAAGGAAAACTCTGACTCCAAAAAACCTCCGCTGCCTTGCGGCATACCTCTTCTGGGGAAAGGCTAAGGGAGTAAACCCCGACAGAAAATCCGGAGCCGGAGTCCCTAAGGCGGTTTGACGTTGTAGTCAACACCGGCAACTCCTGCGGCGCACCTGAAGCCAAGCTGTATCGACTCCGTCTTTCCCTTGGACCCTTCAGCTGCGAAGAGAGGGGGGGTCTGCTGCATGGGCAACAGCAGACCCTCCATATCACCCTGCCCAGGCTCTGTAGCTTCAGCTCCACTGGAGAGGACACTCCAGCGTCATCGCAAGATGTCGATTCAACACGGGAGGAGACAGGTACCGTGTCACTCCCGAGTCGGACTGCACAGCCATTCTCGGCGGTGCAGATAGACACTTAAGAAGCTACACCATCGTCTCTCGAGACGGACGGCTGCCGACGACGACGACTATTTAAATCCTTACCCAAAGATATGTTTTTATTGATTTTAGAGAGAGACAGGGAGGGGGTAGAGAGAGAGACAGAGAAACATGGATCGGTTGCCCCCTGTATGTGCCCCAACTGGGGACTGAAGCCGCAACCTAGGTATGTGCCCTGACTGGGAATCAAACCCGTAATCTTTTGGTGCTTGGAACAATGTTCCAATTAACAGAGCCATCTGGCCAGGGCTGGTATCACTGGTATTTAAAAGGCCAGCTGAGTCCTAATAAACTTCGTACCTAGAAATAAAATAGATAAGATAGGAAGAGTCATAAAGCCTCTGTTGACTTTTCCTGAAAAAAGGCAAAAAATATGTATCTAATAAAATATAACAATCAGAGCCTTGCCAGCTTAAAAAAGGGCACCAAATTATTTACAAGAGAGCTCATGAAAAAACTCTGTTGGGTACTTTCAAAGTGATACTGCCAAGGTTATTAGGTAAAGAAACACTGGCATAGTTTCAAATGGTCCCACCTAAGGATTAAATATTCGACTCTCTCCTTTAATCTATACCTTCTTCAAAAACATCTAAAACTCTAAGTTAAAAAATTCATAACATAGCATAGTCCCAATTTTATAACACATATATATGTCTAGGTCTCTTGGTTTTGGGTTTATGGACGACTTTTATTTTATTCTTTGTCATTTTATTAATCTTCAGAATTGTCTACATAGAACATAAATTTTTTATAATCAGAAATAAAAGAACAAATGTTATACTGAAAAAAAAATATCTAAAACTCAACTGCTAACTGCCCTGGGGGCGGGGAGGAGCAATGGCAGTCAGTGTACTGACATAGTTCTACAGCCAACAACTACAAATCAATGATTTTAAAGTCAACCAGAACTGAAGTCTAGGGATGGCAGAGTGAAGGTGTCTTATACCAATAGTGGACTTATGAAGTTCTTTAAAAAAAAAAAAACCACTATGCACCAACAATGTATAACACAGGCATCTCTATCTGTTCTGAGTCCAGCTGACTAACCCCAGGACAGGAAATCATCAGGACATCCAGGGAAAGGACTCAGCCCCTTCCCAGTGTACCCATCATCTGTGAGCCCACTGAGACAAACAGCCTTCCGATGACACAGCAGTGAACGCTTGCACATAGCACCGAGTGTGGTTTGGGTTATGAAATGTCACTGTCCTGTTAACTGAAAAGTTACCTCTTTTATTCTGTAGTTTGGCCTTAACTGTTGAAGAGGATTAGTTCATCCCCACCCAGAGTTAGACTGTCTGAATGGTTTGCTCTACTTCAGAGAAGCAGTCTGGTGTTTTGGCAATCCCTATATTTACAACTGCATATGTACGCCATTTTACTTTTTAAAAAAGATTTTATTTATTTTTAGAGAGAGGGGAAGGGATGGGTAGAGAGAAGAGAAACAGCTTTGTAAGAGAGAAACATTGATTGGTTCCCTCCTGCACACATCCTGACCTGGGACCAAACCCACAACCCAGGCATGTGCCCTGACCAGGAATTCTACTGGTGACCTTTCGCTTGGCAGGACAACGCCCAACCAACTAAGCCACACTGGTCAGGGCCACAAGCCATTTTAAACTGGAGCACTATTACTCTCAGCAAAAGGAATATTTACTGTCATCAAGTGAATGTTTTTGTCTCCCCCAAATTCCTATGTTGAAATCTAACTCCTAGTGTGGTGGTGATTAGGTCATGAAGGCAGAGCACTCATGAATGGGATCGGTGCCATTATACGAAAAGGCCAGAGGGCCAGCTTGCTCTTCTGCCATGTGAGAATGCAACAGAAAGTCAGCTGTCTGCAACCCAGAAGAGGGCTCTACCTGAAACTGATGGTGCTGGCACCCTGATGTCAGAATTCCCAGCCTCTAGAACTGTGAGAAAGAAATTGCTGTTGTTTAAGCAACCCAGTCCATGGTACTTTGTTAGAGCAGCCTGAGCTGACTAGGACTTGCTTCTCTCTTTCAATCTATAAAAAATAACATATTGTGTTGGAAGAAGATGCGGGAGGTTTCATTTTGATGTGATTCATAAAAATTGATATGATCATAGACGGGGACATACTTTGCGATCCCTGGCCTGGCACAATCTAAAGTATTGTTTCCATGCTTTAAGCTTCCTAAGGGCAAAGTCTGCATTTTTGGTTTACCACCCTAACTCAAGGGCCTGGCCTAGTTAGGTGCTAAATAAATAAATGAACAAACAACTATATAATAGAGGTTATAGTTTTACTGATTTAGAGTCTGAAATACCTATATTTGTATAAATTGCCTATATATTTGTAATATGCATAGCTACTACATGTAATTTTCCCTTTAAGAATGCTTGTTTTATTATTCTGCACATTCTTCTGTTCAATCTTTCTTCAGGAAACCCTGAAGAAGCAAATCAGGCATGCACAGCATGAACCTTGGGAATGTTTCAAACAGGAGGTAAAGCCTCAGTTTTGCTTTAGAGGTAGAAAAGTGAATAAAACATGGAGCTGCTTCAAACACAGGAAATGACTTATTGCTAGACTAGGAAGGGAGATGGGTGAAATAGAGAATAGTAACCTCCTAGGACAGAGGTGAGTTTGAGAAGGCAGGCGGTAGGGCAGTGGACCTCACTGGGGGTAGGGTTACAGAAGATAGGATTCCTCACTCCCTAGGGTGGTGTGTGTGTGTGGTTTATAAACAAATATTCCACATTATCATTATCTCCTTGAAAAAATTTGAAAAGCTAAAGTCATCATCACACAAGCTCAAGAAATAGCACGTACACAATCTTCTTGGCTGGAAGCAATACAAAGATGGTTCTCAGAGCAAGCGAGGGATGGGGCAGATTTTAATAACAGAAGAGGGCAAAGATGCTGAAATGGTAACATCTACTACTCCTCAAAGGGAGGGTGCATATAAAGGAAGGGGCATATATGGGCTGCAAAGCAGATGCTGAGCCGATATGAGAACAGAAGATGCTTTTGGATTTGAATAGGTCAAAACAAACTAGACAAAATTCAGCAAGAATGCTTTTGTTGTTATTCAGTTATAGGTATTTGATAATTTACATTGTAATTGCTTCTTGGATCCATGACACATATAGAACCATAACATACATATCCATGATCTAGTTAGATATATTTAGAAGTGGGCTTAAGTTAAATTCCATACATATTTGGGGTGCTTTAGCAACTGTTTGTTATTGGTAATTTTCTTGCATTTTGGCAATATGTAATGAGCATAAAGTTGATTTTTCAGTATTTTTGATACTTTCTTTATCCCCTAATTTGTCATCAATTGTTGAAAAATGTACATTGCAAGATTGAAATATTACTCTTTTCTATTGGTGGAGCATAGAGTTCTATGTATGTGTGTGCACTTGATCAAGTCTGTTCCTTATGGTGCTCAAATTTTGTCCTAATTATTTCTCTGCTTGATCTAATAGTATGTGAGTGAGGGGAGTTTAAAAACTCCCACTATAATTATGTATTTAACTTTCATAATTATGTTAAGTTTTGCTTTACACATTTTGAAGCTATGTTGTTAGTATCCTATGGGTTTAAAATTGCTTTATTACTTTCTTGGTGAATCATCCTTTTATCATTTAGTAATAACATTTTTCTTCCTAATGATATATATTTTAAACTTTATAATCTACTGTTTAATATTAGTATAATTACAGTCTCTTTTTGGTTAGCATTTGCCTAGTATCTTGTCCCACTAAATTACTTTCAACCTTTCAGTATCCTCTGTTTAAGGTTCTGTCTCTTATAAACCACATATATATTTTAAAAAATTTTAAATAATTTCTATTATCTGGCTAATTTAAGAATTTACATTCATTGTGATTACTAAGATAATTGGACTTACAGTAGTCCCTCTCTCTATCATAGTTCACTCATCACGGCCTCACTGTATCGCAGGCTTTTTAAAAATATTATATTTATTTATTGCAGATTTTTCACTATATTGCAGGATTTTGCGGTACTGTATACGTATGTTGTTAAAGTGACGTAGGTTTAAGAGTGTAGAATATGTTTAAGAACATCAGTTGTTTATAAAAGTGTGGAAAAGGTTAATAAGGGAGTGGGAAAGGTTAATAAGGGACTAGGAATGGTTTCTAAGTGTGTGGAAAGGGTTTATAAAGCCTTAAAATATAAATACTAAAATAAATGTAAGGGTCCTACTTTGCGGATTTTCGCCTATTGCGGGGGGGTCTAGAACGTAATACCCGCGATAAGTGAGGGAATGCTGTATTTGCACCTTATTGTTCTGTCCTTTACTATGTTTTTTTTTTTACTTCCTGTTCTCCCCAAGCACTTTTCCTTTCTTCTCTTGGAGTTATCAAATTTTCTTTGTTCCTCCATTGTTTAAGAGTTATATATTTCACTTATACTACTTTAATATTAATGCTTATACGTGAACTCCTGGCTTAAAATACATAACACCTCTATCCTTCTTAATGGAACTAGGTCCTTAGAACGCTTTAATTCTGGTCTCCTATTCTTCTGCCCTGTTATTACTTTTCAGTATTTAATTATATCTTTTTAAAATTACTATTTTTTCCATTATCATATTCTTCTCATTTTTAACTCCATTGCTGCTAAATAGCATTATTTAGTGAATGTCCTGGTCTCTGAATTATCTGCTTTTTATACCAAATAATCTGCAGTTACAGTGAACACTGTCTTGATCATTATTTTTCTTTTTGATCCATATTCTCTTATCACCACTTTGTACTTAACACTTTTATGAATGAGTCTTCAAACAGAGCTGATATTGAAGAAATGTACAAATTTAGTATTTCTTATCTGGGCCCAAGGAAATCAAGGAATTTCTTTTTTTTTTTAAGCTGTGCTACCTAGAGTACATATTTGTACTCTCTCGCTATATAAAATCAAACCTGCAAAAGGACCTTTTATAAACATAGCTCTTTCCTTCTTTGCTTGTAAATTCAAATAACATTTAGTAGCAAGTATATCTGGCAAATGACTAACGGGAAAAACTTCTTTCACAGATATAGGAAAATGAATTGGTTGACATGCTAGTTGATACGAACAAACTCTTGGCCTCTAACACAAGAATCTTTATGAGTTTGACATGTCAACACTGAATGATTTCTAACAAGTGAAATCAATGTAAGTTGATCTTGATTTAGAAAGCAAATCGGAAAGAAGAGTTCAGAGCTTGTACCAGCTGATATTGTAAAATGCCTCATAAACATCTGTACATATCTACTGTAGATGGGGAGATACAGCAAACACTTTAGAAACCATTTTTATTCTTTTTTTATTGTGGTAAAATATAGGTAACATACAATTACTCATTCATTTTTACAGAGTGGTTAAGTGATGTGCTTCGGATCACTCAGTAAAGATGATAAAGCCCGAAATGGGTTAGGGTTCTACACCTGTAAAGACTAGTTTTGGGGGCAGGATGGGTGTGGGGTGGGGATAGCTGGGAAGAAGTAGGATTTTACCTGTGCAGGCTCATGGGATTTTCCAGCGGAATCATACCTGGGAGTATTCTGGTTAGCCAGCAGAGCCTGACAGTACAGCCAGGAAGGGGAAAAAAGGGCAAACATGAAGGCTTCTCACCAACTACCCCCAAAATAAATACAACTAAAGGTTCAAACAACTATTTAATCATTAAAATGTTAGCGAGGAAAGTCCAATGCTGCAGATATACTTTAACAAGAAGATAATTCTTTTTGCTTCTGAGGGACTGCAAGCCTGAGTCAATAGCTGGATCATTAGGATAGCTCAGAGCTGCAGGAAGTATTTTATCAACAAGGACTTAAATTTTTATTTGCCTGGAGCATTGCTTGATGCAAAAGGAACAAAACTAATGAGGTCTTTATGCTTAAGTATCTCATCACATCAATGGAAGACATTATGTTCAAAGACCAGAAAGCCATTAGTAGCTGGGTCATGGCTTTTGGGAAAGGAACATCATGGGACAGGGTGAAGCAAGGACATGTGGCCTGGGTATGTGTGGCTTATATCTAAGTCATAACACCACCAACAGCACCCACAATTTACTGATTTCCTACTATGGTGCGAGGCAACACACTGGGCACTATTTTTTTTCCTGCATAATGCCTCAGTGGAGGCAGGTGTTATCATTCCCATTTTATAGATGAGGGCATGGACTCAGAGAGGTCGAGTACATGTCATTCATTCAAAGTAGAGCTAGTGGTTTAAACCCAGGTGTGACGCAAAAACCAAGCTTTATCAGTTCACCTTATAGCCCCTTCCATCACAGTAATGAAGGGAACAGGTTTTCAACTTGGATTTTAAAACACTTCGTAGATCTAATTATAATATATTCCAAAGAAGAAGACCCCCCCCCAAAAAAAGCAAACCTCCATTCACCTGCTTATTCCCTCAGTTCTCAACTTAAACATCATCTCTTTCAGGACTCCTCCCCTGCTCTGCAAACTAGGCTAACCTCCCAGAATAAGAGTCATAATCCTTAATGTGCAATTTCAAAAGCCAATAAGCTCTGAAAATTTCAAGTGTTTTCATAAGTTTTCAGCAAGCTCATTTGGTGACAAAAGATGACCTGAACTGATGTGAAACTATTTTCAGTCTTTACTTTCCTACTAAGTGGGAATATTCATATTCTGATGTGGAAATAATAATGTGTTTGATTAAGAGTGCTGCCCAGACTCCACTGCAGTTAAAATCCCAGTATTTCTGACTTATAAAGCACATCTGGCCCCCGGAGGTTCAGACAATGGATTCTGGACCTATACCTTACGCATAAATTTCACTGTACCACAATCATTTATTCTTCTGTGTGAACCCAGCACCTGACGGAGTACCTTGCATGTAATAGGTACTGTACACAATAAATATTTCCAGAATGAGGAAACAAGGCTGAGAAACTGGCTAAGAAGGGAAAAATGGTTAGTGGTTTGGGGGTGCATGGCTCCCAATTTGCAGGCCAGGCATCTAACCATGGAATGCCACTTCCTTCTCTGACAGCAGGCCCTATAAATAGTTGCTGTTAATTGAGGGCAAGCAACATAGCTGCTGTCTTCACTACGAATAAAAATAGTCCAGTTGTCTTATATGATGGGCCCACATATAACTTTAGCCCATTAATATAAAATAGCAGGCATACTCATACTTCAGACCACATGGGCAGCTTCACAGGTCCCCTCGAACTTAGGAGCAAAAGACCTGCATTTGGGTCTGACCCTAATACATGCAGTAACCTTTTCGCCCGCAGTTTTCTCATCTGTAAAATAGCAACCAGAGTAAGCCCTAAGGCCCTCCTCACAGGTGGGTCTCTAACAAGGTGATCCATGGGAGGGACAGCAGCAGTCACCCCCGAATCCAGAGTGAGATTCAAACCTCAGGAGCTTCTTCACTCCTGTGTACTGTCCTCGCAGTCCCGAGTTCATCGTCCTCATTCAGTGGGCTCTGTTCAACCTACACACACCTTTCTTTTCCAAAAGAAGCAGAGTCAATACAAAAGACCCGTTTTGTACCCGGGACACCCAGGGGGGCTCTTTCTGTTTTTCGATCCCAAACAGTGGACAAAAGACTCTGTGGAGTAGCCACATAGCCCTTCAGTCCCCTAACTCGTAGAGGATGGGGTGGGGTTGAGGGGAGGGTAACCACAGGCAAGCAGGACTGAATTTAAAGAGGCAACCTCTTAAACTGCAAAGTCTCAGGATACGAGAGGGGACTGGGTAGGAGAATAAGTTTCATGAGAGGGCAGCTCGGGATGGTCCCTCCTTACCTGGTAACACAGGATGGTTTGCTGAACGAGCCGCGCATAACCGTCCAAGCGGACCCCGGAATTGCTCCTGCTCCTCATCTCCACGATGCCCCCGGGGGCCGCGGTGTCCGATTAGCTGCGTGGAGGTGGGACGCGCGGGCTGCGGCTGCCAAACGCTCCTGGCTCCAAAACGCTCACAGTCTCGGTCAGTTCTCGGGATGGAGCCCGGCGGTCGTAGGTCGGGGCTTACAAAAATGATAGAATCAAAGTATGATTGTACAACAAACCAACCAGAGTTTCGTACAACTGGAAGGCGCGGGGACGAGGCTGGAGCTCCGGCGGCCCCGCGGCAGAAAGGGCGAACTGGGTTCCAGGAGTGCGGCGACGGTACCCTCGTGAAGCCTTTTTTGTCTTTGGGCGACCGTGAGGAGGTCCCGGGGAAGACCCCCAACCCTGTCCTACCGGACTACCGCGGCCCACTCGCAGCCCCGCCCCGGTCCCGCCCCCGGCCCCGCGCCCGCCACGGAACGGAACCGTCCGAGCCGCAGCCTGAGGGGGAAGGAAAAAGAGGCGGTCCGTTGGAGCAGCGGAGAACCCGGCTCGGGGCGGGAACCAGGTCGTCTCCCTGAGCCCCTTACCTACTTACCGGCCGCCGGCTCCAGCGGAGGCTGGAGAAACACACCTTTCCACTACAGCCACCTCAACGCCCCGGCTCGGCCCCGGCCCCGCCTGTGGGCCCGCCTCCGGCTCCGCCCCCGGAGCGGAGCGGAACCTTCTGAACTAGGCCTGAGGAGCAAGGTAGGCGAATGCTCCGCTACGGGTCCACAACTCCCCAAACTCCTTCCGTCACTAGCGGCCCCGCCTCTCCGGGTTGAGCTCGCAGTCTGGCGCGTGGCCCCGCCCTCCAGTCTTGCTCCCGGGTGTGTTCCCTCCCACCCCTCCACGGCGGAGCGGAACCCTACTAGAGGTGGACGAGCTTCCGGCGGGGCACGAGGCAGCGTGGAGGAGGCTCCCGGGATGAGCAGCCAACCTCAGCGGAGGCGGGAGATATAGATCTGCCCATGCAGCCTCCCGGGCACCCCTCCGCGTGCCGGAACGTGGCCCTGCTCTTGGCTGAGTCTCCGTAACTGAGCGGAAGTCGAGTCATGGGGTCCAATAGGGAAGAGAAAAGGGGCGGCTGGGACAGGGTTCCCCAGCGCTCCCAGTCCAACTCCTAGTCCCTTGGACGCTGCTCACCTGGCCATGCCTGCATGCAGTTCATCTCCAATAAGCCTACAACTTTAAACTTATATTAGTTTCTTGTGGCCCATAGTTACCTACACTTCACAACCTCCTGTACAGTATTCATATTTTCACCAAAATCTGACCCCATATTAATTCTATTGGACACCTCCGCTAGTGTAATCATTGTTTCCACAGGCCCATTATTATTCTCCATACATTTACTGTATGTTTCTTGACCCAAGGCCCTTCTTCCTCCTTCTTGCCTTATCTGAAGCCTATCTTTCCTTTCAGTGTCCCCACAGTCGTCCCTGTTAGCGCACCCCATTCTCTTAATTGCCTTAACGATTTCTTTACTGAAAACTTAGGTCTTGGAGTAACTTTAAATTAACTTTAAATTCTAGATCTGCGATTTAAAAATGTGAGTTTAGGCATGCAGATTTAGCTGTTTCAAATACACTGTTCTCATCTGTAAAATGGGGATAATAATAGCACCTACTCAGGGTGGCTGTGAAGATTAAGTTAGGAAAGCACTTAGCACCATGCCTGGCTCATAGAAAAGTACTTCATAAATCATTGGTGTTTTCATCATCATTTGACAGTAATGGAATTTTTTTCATATATGGCATGTTTTTATAACTGGATTGTGAGTTACTTATGGAAACTGTCTTTGGTATTTCCCACCATATCTGTAGAGCATTGAGCATGTAGTGTAGCTCAATGAATGAATGAATGAATGAATGAATGAATGAATGAATGAAAATCAGTCCTTAATCAATTTCATTTAAAAATTTCCATAACATAAATCTGTGCCTCTCAACTAAAGAACCAAACCTCTCATTATTTTACATACTTTTTTGTGTTCTTACTTAACAATCTGGGTAACTTTTTAAGATTATGCAGTGTTCATGTGATGTGCCTCCATGCAGAATTTGCTATGGTCTAGGGGTAAATAAAACTAGACATTAAGTTAACGCCATTCAATCTCTTTTGGAATCTGAATATGTACTCTTACTAGAACTCTCATATGTTCTTCTGCATCTAAAAGCTGGTATCATTGCTTCTTTTCATTACTGCTTTTGTTCACATTGAGTGCTTTTTCAAGAATCTGTTTTGCAGCCATGGGGGAAATAACTGATGATCTTTGCTCCCATCCAGTATAGAAACATTTTCAGTTTCCTGATCTCATTCTTTGTAAATTCTGCTACACATTTTGGTCTCTGCATTAATGTATACGTATTATCATGTGATCTGTATTTTTCATCCCCTGGCTGGTTTGGCTCAGTGGATTGAGCGTCGGCCTGCGAGCTAAGTGTCGCTGGTTCGATCTTCCAGTCAGGGCACATCAGAGAAGGAAAACTCTGACTCCAAAAAATCTCCGCTGCCTTGCGGCATACCTCTTCAGGGGAAAGGCTAAGGGAGTAAACCCCGACAGAAAATCCGGAGCCGGAGTCCCTAAGGCGGTTTGACGTTGTAGTCAACACCGGCAACTCCTGCGGCGCACCTGAAGCCAAGCTGTATTGACTCTGTCTTTCCCTTGGACCCTTCAGCTGCGAAGAGAGGGGGGTCTGCTGCATGGGCAACAGCAGACCCTCCATATCACCCTGCCCAGGCTCTGTAGCTTCAGCTTCACTGGAGAGGACACTCCAGCATCATCGCAAGATGTCGATTCAACACGGGAGGAGACAGATACCGTGTCACTCCCAAGTCGGACTGCACAGCCATTCTCGGCGGTGCAGATAGACACTTAAGAAGCTACACCATCGTCTCTCGAGACGGACGGCTGCTGACGGTGTATTTTTCAGTAAGCTTGAAATTCAGGGATAAAACCAAGAAGGAAGGCTACAACTTGTTAAGTTTTAAATTTTCAAGTGAATTTTAGTGACTAGAGTCATTTTGGACCAGAAGCTGTGTTATATGAAAACAAGACACATGCTTAGTGTCCTCAAGTCCCTGAAATACAAAACCTCTATATCTTGGTCCCCAGATACATGAAGGCTTTTTGTGATTGGGAGCCAATAGTAACCTCTCTCTAGATCAGTTCTCAAATTTTTGTCAAGAAGCTGATATGGAATGTGATGGAGTATGTTATTGTTTCTGAAGCTGGTTCATGATCTTCATAAAGGTGAAAACACAACTGGATCCTGGGGTAGCATATCTGACTTCTCTGACCCCAGCCAAAGCACCTACCCATTGTTCTGCCATAGGGACTTCAGCCAAGGAGGTTCCCAGAGAGCCACATGTCAGCATCCAAGGCAGAAACCAATGAATGTTTCTCTTTAGAGGCTGAAAGTCTTTGACTTTAAAGAAAGGCATTCCATTTTTGACACAGAGGAGAGGGTCCATTCTGAACCAATTTGCTGAAAATAGCCAGTTAGGCAAATTTATTTCTATGACACTTTAACTTTAGTTGTTGACTGGAAATAATTTTGTTTTTCATCACAATGTATTAAAGAATGTTGAATTTGTCTCTGCTGCAGCTTCTTATAGCTAGTTTGAAACTGGGAGGTAAGAGGAAACACCAGGAAGCATAAGATTTCTTCACAGTGAAGAATATTTCTAAAACTATTTAAAAGAACATATTCTCAAGGAATGTATTCAATTTTTGTCTGCCCTAACTTTTTGATGCTGCTTCAAACTCCAACCATAGCAGCAAGGAGCTGAGGCAGAGATAAACTGAAAAGCCATTAAAATGCTGTTATGAAGACAAAACACAAATCCATTTGGTAAATTGCTCATTTAGTAAATTAGCTCTTCTTCCAAATGGCCCTCAACAAACTAACCGGCCTCCTAGGTAACTTTATTAGATACAACCAAGTATCCCAAATGAAGCCATTTTACCATTTTTGCTGAGAGCAATCATCATGGCTCTCACTGAAAGTTAATAGAGTTACTTTGGGGATTAATGATTGCAGTGTATTTTGCAAAATAACTTCTCAAACGTTCTGAGGAAATATTTTAAATACTGGCCAGTACTGTGACACTCCTTGCCTCCTCATATTGGCACCACCTCTATCTCCTTCAATAGAGTCTCAGATTGTGGGACAAGGTTTAAACCCAAAGGAGGATGCTTCTCAGGATCATTCTCTCTCTGCCCTGCCCCTTACCTGTCTAAAGTTTTAAAAAAAATAGACAAGAGAATTTGGCTTAAGGACCAGTTACAAAACGCAACAGGAAAAATAAGGAGGCAAGGGTCTAAAGGACATTTAGGTTACATAATCTGCTTCAGGAGACTTGGTTTCGGAGATCTTAGCCCCCAAATCTAGAGTGTCTTCACCACCTTCCTCAACACTCAACATCTTTGGAGTAGCTGAGCATTGTTGCAGGAGATATTTGCCCAGAGACCTCTTGCAAGTTGAGACCCACTTTGCCCTTTTGTGGCTCCCATATGCTAATCAGCTCCCCAGAAATCCCAAATCTAGTCCTTCTTGAAATCCTACTGTTTGATGCTGAGGAAGCAGACACTTGGAGGGAATCCAAATCTGGGGCTCAAGTGGGTCAGTTGCAACGTGTTAAAGAGATAATCTTGAAAGAATAAGGGAGAAATTAAAGAAAGAAGTCAGAAACTGATCTCATGAAGTAGAAAAAGCCTTGCTCTAACACCACAGTCACAGTGTACCTGCTGTTTGCCAAGGGTGTTAATGATTATGGTCATCTTAATCAGGTCTGTCCTACCACTTCAATGCCACACCTCCAGGGAAAGGATTGTAAAGGTTTTCTCTTTGTGAAAGTTCTCAAACTTAAAAGAGTTAACTGCACATTTATTTTGTTGATTTTAACATTTTTGTCGAGTTTAACATATAAACACAAGACAATTAAATATATCAAAGAAGAAATATTGCAAAGGCAAATCAGCACTCACAGAAGTGTAGTACATTATTACTATGGTTAGCCTGGGACACAACATTCACTTGAAATATATACAAGGGAACCTTAGTAAAAGACCTAACTAAAGGGTTTGGAAATGTTCCTAATAAGGACATACTTGAGGCACTGCTCAAGCAGCTGTAGGTGGGAAGCAAGATAGACCCTCTATAACTAGGAGCAATCAGAGTTTGATACATATGGAAATAATAGTATTGCAGGATAGTTCACCATTCCCAATAGTTGTTCCCCCATGTCACTATTCACTCTTCAAGACTAGAGCTCTTTTAAAAAATAACTATAGCTCTGGCTGGGCCAGAGCATGCCATCATAACAACCCACAAAGTACCATCAATTGCCTTTTAAAGAATAGCAATATGATCCTTTTTTATATACATCACTTTTAAAAAGTAATCCCTATGCTATTCCCCTTTTATGAAAGGCTCAGGTATTTGAGAAGTGGCAGTATATGTATCTCCTCCACATTCACAATTTTCCTGACATGGTCTAGATTACACTTCTATCCCTCTCTGTGGCCACAGTATTAAGCTAAAAATCTTGGTACAGATTCCATAATTTAATGATTAGGAATAAGGTCAAAAGACGGATAGTGATTGCCATGTGTCCAGGTGTATACAGTTCATACCCTCTACAAGGGTGCACCCTAGAGGGTGAGAGGGGCTAAAATATGGCCCCCACTCTGTTTGCCAAACTACGAGCCCCCTGGGGCTGTGTCTGTCTAGTGAGGGCATCTTTTACTAACTCAAAGGCACTGTATAAGCTAATTGTGGAACTGCCTGCTTCTTTTTTTCCAGTCTGGCTGGCATCATTATTTCTTGATTTGAATGAAGTTTCTGTATTTCACATCCCATACAGTCTCCGAAAAGAGTTTTAGAACTCACTAAGCCAGCAAGGATTTTTTTTTTTTTGAATTAAAACATTAGAAACAACAACACAACCATGATTCTACAAAGAAATAAATTTACACAGTAGAAAATAAATACAAAAAATGTAGAAGTAAGATTTTTGACATGTGAGTCACTAGAATTTAGCTTATTTACAACAAAGGTATGCACAACTAAACTCACCAACAGGCTGAAGTCAACAGTTGCTTTATATGATGTTATCAAAGATAACATAACCTCTTTAAAATGTCGCTGGAAATAAACTACTTTTATTTTCTTTACTGAATCTTATTTAGTTTAAATAGTGTTGTTTAAAACCAATCTTCTTTTAAAATGAAGGATAAGAAATCAAGTTGCAAATGTCTCAAAATATCTTGGTTTCCTCATCCAATAGTAACCACTGCCCTCAATTAGCTTATGGTCCTCCAGAAGTTGCTGAGTATAAAATTAGTTGATTTTCATACATCTCACATTGCGGAAAAGGTAAAAATGGACATTTTCACTGTCAAGCATTATGCTTTGATTTCAGAAAAAGGAATCACATTTGCTCAATGAAGTGTAAGCTTCCCCGCTTTGAAGTCCTTCTGAGAGCAATACGACTTTTACCATTACAGGAATCTTCTTTATCATTAAACATGTGCTGTTTTCCAGCGAAGTCATGAAGGCACACATCTCCATTCTGAACACTGAAAGAAACACCATTCTTCTCTGTTGAAGCATTCCCTATATAAAGAAAAACAAAATTGGTGTCATGAAGTATCCACAGAGAGCATTTTAAAACTAAACTTAAATGTCACTTTATTCTTAAGTATACACACATAGACATGTTTTAAATAAATGTTTATGATACAATGTCATATTTTATTTACTTTCATTCCTTCCCTAAGGCCACTTAAAGGAAGCAAAACAAATTGGAGAATGTTTCCTCTGTGGCAGTTTTTAAAAATGAAATGGTTAAAATATGAAGCAAAACAATATATTTGATTTTAAAAGGCCCATTTCCTAACTGGTTGAACATATATTAACGTCAAGTAGCAGCGTACATGTAATATAACCTGATGTAATATTCTGATCTACCCCAAAATGTTAAGATTAACAGAGATCCCCATATGTCCTCTTATAATGTTCTTGGTTCCCTAAGCTTCCTATAAAATAAAGCTTTGTACCAGAGAAATCCAGAGCAACAAGAGTCATGGCAAGGAAAAAATTGTCTCTTGTAGACCAGGCTAGGACTAATTCCCAAGAGGAAACCACCAATTCCAACTTCAGAGTGTAGGCCAGGAGGCAGCTGGGCATTCTAGGGAAACTGTGACTTGGATTCCATCCCAAGCAGACCCTGAATTGTGGGTAGGGGGAAGGAGGCATGCACAACAGCTGAGACCCTCTAGCTAGTCGACATCAACCTTCTGACCATTATACCATAAGAAGACAATGTAGAAAGCTGAATAATAAGCCTATTTGTTAATTTATGCCATAATTACAATAATGATAACAGTGCTAAGAACTTTAAAAGTATTACTATCCCCTATAGGATGAGTGCAATTATTAACGCCATCTCACAGATGATGAAACTAAGGTTTCAGAATTAAGTGCTTAAGGTTAAATGGCTCAGAAGGGCTGGAGTCAACTTGTGATGTTTCTTCCAAACTGTGAGCTTGTGGCCCTTGTACCAAGTGAGATGGCTGTTGTTACACAAGCCTCTAGGGCAGCCCATAACTGAAATATGTACTATTCACGCAAACTACGTGATATATACTGTTAACACAGCTCCATCTCTGACACAGCTCCAATAAGGCATGTGACTGTCTGAGGCAGCTGTCCTGGTTAGGCATTTTGCTTTGAGGGTATTTTGATGCAGGAACAATTTTACCTGGTATAATAAACAAAGCATTAAATTTCCAGCTTCTTTGAAAGTGCCTATCCTATCCCATCCCTTGTCCATTCTAGATCCTGGTGTGCAGACTGAGGAGTCAGGGATATCTATCTGACGTGCATTTTATATGGTATTAAACACTTGGCCGTGTTGGTGGCCTAAAATGCAACCCCACTCTCACCATTGGGCAGCAAAAATAGCTGTGTCAAATTAGTCATGTCAGAGAGCTGTGCAAACTGTGCTGCCTCTGTCAAATCTGATTCCCTGAAGGATGGCAACATATTCATAGGCCAGGCAAATAAGGCTTCATCTTGGCTCTTTCTAGAATATGCATAAATTTGGCTTTTAAGAGACCCAAACACTTCTCTCCAAGCCAGTAGGCTTTCCCGATATGTTGTGATTCTTGATGGTTCACCTTATACCTCTAATTTCTCTACTTTGAACTTGCTTTCTCATACTATGAATCAACCTTGTCATTGCCTCTACCCTGTTTACCTACATTGAGTCAAGAGCTAAGGCCACGTGACAGCAATTTCTCGTCTTATACAATGGTTCTCAATGATTGTACAGGAGATGTTTACCCCTAGAGGACATTTCCCCATGTCTAAAGACATTTTTGGTTGTCACAACTGGGGGTGAGTGGGTGGGTGGAGACCAGGGGTGTTGCTAAACATTTCAAAATGCACAGGACAGCCCCCTGCAACAAGGATTTAAATAGCCCCAAATGTCAATTGTACTGAGGTTGAGAAGCCTCAATTTAGAGGCATCTTTGGGAGGTTGGAAAACTGTTTGGTAGGTGTATGTGTGAACCTTCTCACAAAGTTATTTGAATTTGTCATGAAAACAACTAATATCCAGGAAAGGAGAAAGTATACCAGAGGGATTCAATTTTTATAAAAACGCAAAAAGATATATTAAGAAGTTAAAGAAGACAGAAACAGGTAAGCTTTTATGAGTAATGAACAGCCCAGTCTTATGAAATAAAGGAAATGTAATGGAAGCTTTAGCTTGAAATGTCAGAATTAATGAGTAAGGCAGGTGCAGCAGCAATAACCTGTTCCTATATGTCACCAGTACTGATCACAGTATTTGGTATTTTTATAGGGATTTGGGCACTGTCACAAGGCAGCCACACTGTGGAAAAACAATGAACAAACATGGTAAGCAAAAAATACAAAGGTTTAATTGTGTTGAAGTTGTGTATGACTATAGATGAGGTAAAAATTAATATAATTTCATAAACTGTTTTAGGTTCTACTTGCATAGAAATAACAGAAGTCTTTGGATAATATTTAAGTCAGGATTTGCAATGTTAAAACTTTTAGGTCATCATCAATTCTGATCACATACACAAAAACTGAATCCTAAAACAGAACCATTTCTGGTATTTGCTCTAAAGTGAATACATTTGGATTAATAAACTTCCTCTTTTACAAGGGAACCATGCTTTGACCCACTACCCATATATGTAATTATTCATTTTGTATAGGAAAAATGCCATTAAAGGATAATACTACTTTAATAAAATGAACACTAGCTTAAGAAATACTATATCAAGAGATACTTACCATTCCCGCTCATAAGTCCCAAGCAATCATTATTCACTAGCAGTGTGGTGGAGTGGGTGGAGTTACTGTTTGACTGTAGGGAATTTGAAGAGCTGGACACCCCTTGGTTTACAGTCTGCTTCTTTAAACCATTAGTAGCAGTTTTGCTCCAGTCTAGCAGAATAAGCATATGGGAAAACAGGAAGGAGTATTGAAGCTCAAAGGCAAGAGATAGATCACAGTGTAACTTTTTCTAGCAACTCATCTCCCACTTTCAGGTCTTACAGAGAAGTCACACATTTCACAAGTTGGTGTGATGAAATGTATGTTCATCGGAGACTATATACATTTGTCCTTTCAATGACTACTTGGTTAAAAGTAACACATTCTCTTGGAACTAAAGACCAAGCTTATTTGATTATATCTATAAATATCCACCAAATTAGGTAGTACTTCGGAGACAAAGACTGTCTTAAGAACACATATTGACCATATTGTGATGACTTATGGTTCTTAAATCCATGCAAATGACTGAACCACATGTACTGCCATTTTCTGAATATAGATCTTGTGCAACTGGATCTTTTCAATACTACAAAGGTTGCATCCATGGATGGTATTCATGCAAAAGGAGTTTAGTTTTCAGACGGTGCTTGATTTTTCTTATTCTCTAATCAGTGAGCTATTCTATAGCTCAACAGAATGTGAAAATATTATAATTTCAAAATAACCAAGTGTATATTATAACCAAACAACCAAACGTATGCTAAAGTTTATATACAAAGTTGAGTGAAGACTTAAAAAATTATGAGGGTAGATATTAAATACTTTGTGTAAATGGGAAACATTAGCTCAAAAGGTAATACTTCTCAAATCTTCACTGATGCTTCATTCAGAAAGAAGTCAAACATTAATTCTGTTGCTCACTAAGTTCCTAGATATGAGTAATTATTAATTCATTAGGTTTTATACCCTTAGTATTCACAATATTTTCTCTTGAATAGGTTCCATTCATTAATTTCTATATTCGATAGCCCTTTGGCATTGATTGCTTTGAATCTTAACGTATACAATCTTTTCCTCGAGATTTAGAAGGATAAAAAGTAAAGTAAATCTTTACCAGAATTTTCAGCCAGCCGTAACTTTCCACAACAAAGATACCGCCTCCATTGCTTTCTGACATTCTCTTTTGCTACACAGTAGAAGATGAATATGAAAAATCCTATAGAGGAGAAAAGACCCATAACAGAATGAATTCCAAACCAAGACCTGAATGTTATGAGCTTCCTTTGCACAAAAGATAAAATCTTTGGCAGCTATCGGCAAAGTGAAATTTTGCAAAATTGCAAAAAAAGAATACGAAGTCCTGGGTAAGTTTGCTATTGAAAGGCACCCTGGGAGACTCTCTTTGTAAGATAAAAAAAAAAAAAAAAAAAAAAAAAAAAGCAACTTATTAAAGGAATGATACTTCTGTATTTCTAAAATTAAGCTCACTTCTCTGTCTTTGGCCATCCATATCTTGGGAAGTACAAGCTATCCAAGCCAGGATGCCAGCTCAGACCTAGCCCCTACCTCCCACCTCTCCATATTTATAAATGACTTCCAAGTTCTATTAAATGCCATGTCTTCCATTTGTCTCACATCCCTTGTTCCTCCTCTCAGCCTTTTCCTTGTCCTTCCCCTCTTCCTCACAAGCCTGGGACACTGCAGCGTTATACTCCTGCCTTCCAGCATCCCTCTAACCCGCTCAAGAAAATTCTTCACTGGCATCCTGGTTAAGAGGAAAACAACATTCCAGACTTGAATAGGCCCTCAGGCTCTGCCTCCTATCCACCTCTGTGCCAGTCTTGCAATCACAGGGTCTACCACACAGCCGCATTACTGTCACTCCTTAGTGCTTTCACCAATAAATATTTGCTGCATGGAGGGACAAATTTGGAGTTCTCTCTCTCCAACCCTCAATCTATCTACTTTAAAATCTTCATTTTAAAACATCAGGTGTGTCTTTTCAGGTGTCCATCCTAAATACTGATATCTTGAATACTGCATGCACACCTCTGTTCATTTGCAACCCTGGGTGGCTACCCTTGGTTGTATTAGGGGAGAAACAGCATGTATGAGAGAGAGAAAATGGGGGTAGCCAAGTCCCAAATCAGAGTCTATACATATCTCTCTTTTAATCAACACCAAAGCCCTGCAAATTAGGTCCCTTTTATAAATGAAACAGTACATTCTTTATGTCCATTCATATTCTGATGAACAGGTATTCTGGGGAAATGAAGAGAAAGAGGCAGATTCAGTTTCCACATTAAATATGGGAGGGTAGGGACCTTGCTTTTGTTTTTATGATTAGTGTGATCTGAGCATATTTATTTTCTCTTAAAGTGTCTCTTATAGCATGCCATTGTTGGCAAATAAAACTTTTCTATTTAATACTATGTAGTGCAGCACCTAGCTATACCAGTTCAGGAACTGGTACATTGTAGGTTAAAATTAACAATCGGATGTAACCAACGAGCATATTAACTGGCTTCCTCCAAATAAACTAAGAACCAACAGCTAAATTAGGCATTTGAATTTGGTCTCAGGTTGGGATTTCTTCGAAAACAAGCAAAATGATCTACTGCTTGTTAGGACTACAAGAGGATGCTAATGGAGGTAAAAGCAACAGGAAAAGATGAAAACAAGCAGTTGGGAATGCAATTAAAAAGCATCCCAACAGAGGATTTGGAATAAAAGGAAACCAAGGGGCATGAATTATTGTTACTGTAATGTAAACCCATTAGGCTGCTTGGCTTTTAATGCCAAAGTACTATATTTCCATTAAAAATTAATCAGAGCTGACAAGTCTTTTATAACACTGGTCTAAAAGAATTAGTAATTTGCTTTTCCAAAGAATACAGCTAAGAGGGTTTGAAATGACTACAGCTGGGTTTCATTAATAAATAGCAACCTCTGAAGTAAGGGTGATACACAAAGCCTGACCCTTTCCTGCTGCATGTCCCAGCAGAACAACTTCTCAGGATTAGCCTCTGGCCCAGGCTGCTGCCACTTGGGTCTGTCTATTGACTCCATATTTATCTTTGTCTCCCACTCAAACACAGACCAAGGAGGCTGGAGTGGTGAGACCTCACAGAAACATTTATGGCATGCATACATTTCTGTGTGGATATCCTATTTCAATACTTTTTTTAAAAAGTAAGGAACCAAGAGAAGGAAGAGTAATTGAATCCCAGAAAAAGTTCCTGGCAGGTTCTCCTCAGTATGTTCTCTTTGAGGAGATGATGGAAAAGAAGGAAAAAACTACCACTTCTTTTTTTAAATTCTCACCCAAGGACATTTTTTTTCATTGATTTTTAGAGAGAGAGAAAGGGAGAGAGGAAGGGAGTGAGAGAATCATTGATGCAAGAGAGAGGCATCCATCAGTTTCCCCCCTCACGCCTGGAGCAAAAATCATATGTGCCCAGACCCAGGATCATATATATCTAGACTGGGGACTGAACCCACAACCCAGGCATGTGTCCCTACTGGGAATCAAACTTGCTACCTTTTGGTTACAGGACAACCCTCCAACTGAGCCACACAGGTCAGGGCAAAAGTACCACTTCTTGAATTTAGTGAATTCCTTTCTTCCCGGGATCTCAAAGCACCCTTTCTTAAAAATAAACCTGTTTTTCAACAAAAATTATTTTAAGCTACTAAATAAACTACTTTGAAGAGACTCTTTTTGTAGTGATATTTTTGAGTTCAACTGGGATCATTCAGTGCAGATTTAGTGCTGTAGAGCTTACCTTGTAAGGTGTTAAAGATGGCAAAGAGATACATGAAGGTGACATTAACTGGTCCCCAGGCAAAGAAGGCAAAGCCCCAAGTAATTCCCAGTAAAAATGTAAGGCCAGCAACGCTCCTGAGGTCTTGAATACTGGTTTTTCGCTGGGCTCCCAGTTGCTTCTTCTTTTTAATTCGACAGAGCTGGACCAGGACCACAATGAACATGCTGACGTTCAGCAAAAATATCACACAGAAATATGCCACAACTGTAATATAGAATACAGCATTGCTGTTGATCCAGCAACTGTAATTTGGGGGAAAAAAACAGGAAAATGTATTACAATTCTGAAATATGGTTCAAAATGATGCAATGAAACATTTCTTACAAGTAAAAAAGAGAAAAAAAAAAAAAAAAAGATAACACCACTGCTTTCCACTACCATTTTTTACCTGTAGGGAAAAAACCTAAGACAGTTTATTTTAGGACATGTGGTTACTATAAATATTTAAAATTTTTTCTTTGAAAACATTCAGGATTTTACTCCCTTTAAATTCTAGTAACTTTATTCTATGAGTCTTTACTAACATAATGTAACTGGTAACTGGTATTCCCTTTTTATCAGAGGCTTATAAAATATTTTCAAAATACTTCCTTCTAATTTGTATTATTTTATTTTTTTAATTTATTTATTGTTTTTCCATTATAGTTGTCCCACTTTTCCCCCTATTGCTCCCTCCACCCCCTACCCCCTCTCCCACAGTCAATCCCCACCCCGTTGTCCATATCCATGGGTCATTTACATTAGTTCCTTGACTAGACCCTATCCCTTCTTTCCCCCTTCCCCCTGGTCCCTGTCAGTCTGTTCTTTGTTTACATGCCTCTGGTACTATGTTGCTCATTTGTTTATGTTTTGCATTAGTGTCCTGTATTAGGTGATATTATATGGTGTTTGTCTTCATATATTTTTAAATACTCAAGTAGAAGTAGCATGGAATGTCCAGCTAGTTTATCTCATTATATATATGTGTGTGTGTGTGTATGTATGTGTGTGTGTGTGTGTGTGTGTGTGTGTGTGTGTGTATATATATATATATATATATATATATATATATATATATATATAAATGTGCGAAAGTTGCTGTAAATGTTACTGAATTTTATTAGGATGAGAGCCAGAATCAATATGCTAATTAGATCCCCCGTTTTCTTACAGAATTCTGTTTTCCAGTTCACTTAACATTCCCTTGGGGGCTTTGTACTCACAAGTCATCAGGCGAGCCATTAGGGAATTTCCCATATGATCCAAGCCCGTAGTTATCTGGGGATATAGTCAGGACAATGGTTACAATCACGGCTGGTACTCCTGGAAGATGGGAAACATCAGTCATACATAGTTCTAATAACCAAAGGTGGTGAGAAGAAAGAATAGAGATCATGGTCTCTTTTCTTCTGGCAGAAGGGACTGGTGAATTGTTCATCACACCCAGTTTCTCTTCTTCCCTGGCACATGGATGGATATCTCCCAGCCTCTCGTGCAGCTAGGGTGGATGTGGCCACATGACTAGGTCTTGGCCAATGGAATATGGACAAAAGTGATCTACTCCACCTCTAGGCCTGTCGCATAAAAACCTCCTGTGAGGTCCTCCACTCTTCCTCCGAAATTCAGGGCAACCTTGGAAGCCCTGTCTTGAGACAGAGTAGTCTCCTGAGGCTTTGATTCTGAATTAACTGCAAGACCAGAGACCCCTGTGCTCCCTGTGTATGAGTAAGAAATTATCTTTTCCTGAGATTTGAGGGTTTGTGTGCTATAGCAGCTGGTATTACTCTTATCTTATTCATGTTGAAATATAATTTTAAGTGTCAAGTGGGAAGCAAAGTGAGAGACTCCAAAATGTAAACAAAAGGTGAGTCATAGTCGACTTACTAGGATTACCAGCAACTCCTGGCAAACCTTTCATTATGAACTCAAAAGTCCTTGACTGATTACCTGGAACCCATTGATGGATTGAAGAGCCTGATCTGGTTGCTTTGGGGGTGATGACTGCCACTATGCTGGCTTTCTCAAGGGCCCACAGGCACTTCCACTAAGAGGAGGCCAGTGATAATGCTCCTCCCAGCTTAAAAATGGTTTTTGGCTGGGAAGGAGTCCTGCTCACCCCCCGCCCCCCATTACCCTCCACCTAACCTCATGCAGATACCTCACACAGACCAGCCTGACACTGAATCTCAAGGCTCTGGGATATTTAAAAAAAAATTCATTCTCACAGACAGGTTTGGTTTCCTGGTACAATCTAACGTAATATTTCATTTATCTCTTTTATATTTGTACCTTCTGGATACACTGACCTATGACTTCCATAGTGAGACACTTTCCTAAAAATAAGATATTGAGAGTGCGGAGCTAGTCCTTGACAAGGAAATCTGACATTTCAGGATTCTACAAGGAGGAAAGAATTTGACAGAATTTGTGCCAGTGTCTGGGAAGAAGTGACTTATCTTTCTGGAAAGATGTTCTGTTATTCTTCACAAAGCTATAATGACAGGCAGGGTGAGAATGGTGGTAAAGGTTGTGCAATCCTGTTATGTGGGGAATATTTGAATGAATATTTAGCCTGAGGAAGAGAAGGGAATTTGGGAAGGATTGCATCTGTAATACAGTGGAAGGGATATGCATAAGAGATCAGAAAGCCGGGCTTGGCTGGGCTTGAGCTGTGTGAATTGGGGTAAATCATGTCATCACTTTGAGCCAATTTACTTACCTGAAGTTTACAATAACTGCCTTGCTAATCTCACTGATTTGTCTGTCATGGGGTTACTTGTGTGAAAATACATTGAAAAAAATTGGCATTATACACAATATTATATATTACTTGTAGATTAACTAAAGGACTCTGGCAGAAGAGATGTCAGATTATGGTGATGATGATGACTATTTTGCCTAAAAAAGTAAAACCAAGACCCCTGGGTAAGTGCTAACAGAGAGCCAAATGAACTTAATGGAAAACTGGAACTGTAGAGCTTTAAAAAATTGTTACTGCCTGCCTTGTAAAGTATTAAAAATAAGTCACCAGGTCCCAAATGGAGTTGCTTATGCTAAGTCCCATGTCACCAAACCAAGACTTAATTACAGTTTCGGCTCTCCCAGAAATAGAATCTTACACCAGTCCATCAGGAATCACCTTGTCAGCACCACTTAGGTCATCTGTCTGATAAACCCTTGCTGTCCCCTAAAGGAAAGTGACCTTGCAGAAACCAGCCTGCTTTTTTTTGTCTTTTTTTGTCTAATATAACATCTTTGTTCCTGCTTCTTTCTGCCTATAGAACTCTTTCATTTTGGACAGCTCCTTGGAGCTCCTGTCAGTCTGCTAGCTTGCATGTTACTCAATTCATAAATTATTGAAAAAAGCCAGTAAGATCTTTAAAATTTACTCACTTGTATTTTGTTTCGTAACAAAGGTTATGAGCGTTCCCAATAATAGAAGTGTTCAAGCAGAGCTTAGATTATCTTTTATCAATGGTAAGTCAAGTTGAGGAAGCTCCTACATTTGGTGAGTAGTTGAATTAAGAAAGCTTCAAGATCTTTGGAGTGTGTAAAACCTTGTGACTCCCACCAATAGGTAGCATGATCTGAAATATTGTGCCAGTGTCACAATGAAGTTACCTTAGGTTTTATCTGTATATTTGCTCACTCTGCCCTTCCGAGCATACCATCATGCGTGTATGTGATATTGGGAGTTACAGAACAGAGTGAGGCTAGCTGGAGCTTAGGGACTGAGAGTTTGGCCTCATTGTTATCAAGCTAACTTTTTCAATTTATTGAACACCTTCTGTATGCCAGACCCTATTCTATTTGCTGAAGATACAAAGAGAATCCATAGCTCTAAACCTCAGAGCTTTTTGCAAAATATATTTTTATTTATCAATTACATTTGATGCACAATATTATATTAATTTCAGGTGTACAACCCAGTGATTAGACATTTATATAATTTATGAAGTGAGCACCCCAATAAATGTAGTTCCCATCTGGCACCATACAGAGTTATTACAATATTATTGACTATATTTCCTATGCTGCACTTTACATCCCCATGACTATTTTGTAACTGCCAATTTGTGCTTCTTAATCCCTTCACCTTTTTCACCCAGACCCCCAACCCCCTCCCCTCTGGCAACCATAAAAATGTTTTCTGTATCTATGAGTCTGTTTCTGTTTTGTTTATTTTGTTCTTTAGATTCTGCATATAAGTGAAATCATATGGTATTTGTCTTTCTCTGTCTGACTTATTTCACTCAGCATAATACCATCTAGGTCCATCCATGTCGTAAATGGCAAGCTTTCATTATATTTTAATGGCTGAGTAATATTCCATCTTCTTTATCCATGTGTCTATTGATGGGCAGTTAGCTTGCTTCCATATCTTGGCTATTGTAAATAATTCTTCAATGAATATATGGATGTGTATGTCTTTTTGAATTAGTGTTTTGGGTTTCTTTGGATAAATACCCAGAAGTGGAATTGCTTGGTCCTTCCTTGTCTCTTGTTTTAAAGTCTATTTTGTCTGGTATAGGTACTGCTACACCAGCTTTTTTTCTTTTTATTTCCATTTTTATGAAATATCCTTTTCTATCCCTTTACTTTCAGTCTGTGTGTGTGTTTCAATCTGAAGTGAGTCTCTTATAGTCAGTGTATGTATGGGTATTGTTTTCTTATCCATTCAGTCACCCTGTGTCTTTTGAGCAGAACATTTAATCTATTTACATTTGAAGTAATTTTTGATATGTATTTATTGCAATTTTGTTCACATTTTGATCTTTTTTTTTTTCTTCTTTTTAAAGAAGACTCTTTAGCATTTCTTATAATACTAGTGGTGGTGATGAACTCCTTTAACTTCTTTTTGTCTGGGAAGCTCTTTATCTGTCCTTCGATTCTAAATGATAGCCTTGCTGGGTACAGTAATCTTGACTGTAGATCCTTACTTTTCATCACTTTGAATATTGTGTGCCAATCTTTTCTGGCCTGAAATGAGAGCTCCCTTGTAGGTAAATAACTGCTTTTCTCTTGCTGTTTTTAAGATTCCCTCTTTGTCTTCAACCTTTGACATTTTAATTATGCTGTGTCTTGGTGTGGACCCCTTTGGGTTCATCTTGTTTGGGACTCTGCACTGGACTTGTATGTCTACTTCCTTTGCCAAGTTAGGGAAGTTTTTTTGTCATTTTTTTCAAATAGGTTTTCAATTCATTTCTCTCTCTCTCTCTCTCTCTCTCTCTCTCTCTCTCTCTCTCTCTCTCTCTCTCTCTCTCTCTTTCCAGCACCCCCATGATGGAAGTGTTGGTACAGTTGATGTTGTCCCAGAGGTCCCTTAAACAGTCCTCATTTGGGTAGGGGTATTTTTCTTTTTGCTGTTCTAACTGGGTGTTTTCTGCTACCTTATCATTCAAATTGATGATTTGATCCTCTTCTTCATCTAATCTCCTGTTGATTCCTTCTAATGTATTCTTCATTCCAGTTATTGTTTTCTTCATTTATGACTGATCCTTTTTTATGTTTTTTTTAATCTTCATTTTTATGAAGATACCAGTCTCAATGCGACTTCTCTATATCCTTAGTTATAGGACTTCTGTTCAACTAGCCTTCAGGTGGTTCTCAATGATGGCTGTTTTATAGTTTAGTTGTAATTTTGATGTGGTTGTGGGAGGATGTAAGTACATTTACCTACTTTACCATCTTGACTAGGAAGTCCTCCTAAGAGTTTTATGTTAATAACCAGTTCAGGGGAAATATACAGATGTTCTAGAGAGAGACTTGACAAGGTTGCTCTTTGGTCAGTGTAACATGTAAGGAAAATAAAGCTGTTTTATAAACCTTTCAACTGTAACCTGTTTCATCATTATCCCTGTAATTAAAAATCAAAACACTGGAGAAAAAGCAGAGAAAGCTGAGGCAATGTGTAAGCAAATTATACATACCCCAACCGATGATGCAGAATTTAAGGATGTATTTTCGAATGTAAGTATTAAACACTTTGACAAGGGCCAAATACATATGAAATGCTTCTAGGCCCATCCATGTGAATGAGACCAAGAGAAAATAATGCAAAAATACAGCTGCCGAGATGCAGAGGCCTCGCATGTCATACAGAGCAACCCATGAGTCCAAGAGGAAAACCAGATTCAGCAGGAGCAGAGCAGCACAAAGCTGGATGAGAATTTTGGAAGGGTAATCCCTCCGGATCTTTCTAAAAGGAAAGGACAAAAAAAGAATTAGCATCACATTCTCCTTATGTGACTGTATGAGTTTTAAGCAATTTATTTTTGTTCTTTGGTAAATGTCTATGTTAGTCCCCTCTTATCCACAGGGAATATGTTCCAAGACCCCCAGTGGATGCCTGATATTGTGGATAGTGCCAAACCCTATATGTACTATGTTTTTTCCTATACCTACATACCTATGATACAGTTTAATTAATAAATTAAGTACAGTAAGAGATTTAAAAAATAACTAATAAAATAGAACAATTACAACAATATAGTAATAAAAGTTATGTGAACGTGGTGTCTCTCTGTCTCCAGTAATTTTTATATTTTTCAGTCCAAACCTATTCCTGGATCTGTGTAACCACCCCTCACTTGGCTTGGTGTCACTTGTTTCAGGGGATCCCTTGCTGAAGTCTTTGTACAATAGGATCAGTGCTTTTTGCTGCAATATTTGCCATTAGTCAGAACACATTTTTCTATTCTCGTCTCCCACCCACAAATTTAATGCCTTTTCTATCTTAACTTAGCACTTATCATGCACTTGTGGCTATACCTTTTGCAGTTTGAGGTGGGAAAGCAAAACTAACACGAATTGCTTTTTGCTTCTTCATAATTCCACAGATAGGTCTTATTGTAGACCTTAGCAGCCTCAGCATATGATTTATTTTTCTTGCCTTTTTAAGTTGAGAACTTTTACCTTTTCACATACAGGAAGCACTTTATAGCCTCTCTTTGGCATATTTGAATGGCAGAATCACTATTCTTGTGATTTGGAGCCATTATTCAGTAAAATGAGGGTTACTTGAACACAAACACTGTGATAACTAAGACGTCTACTAAGTAACTAATGGGTAGGTAGCATATATACTGACCAAAGGAATGATTCATGTCCCGGGTAGGTTGGAGGAGTATGGTGTGAGATTTCATCATGCTAGTTACTTAGAATGGTGTGCAAGTTAAACATTATGAATTGTTTATTTATTTGTAGAATTTTCCATTTAATATTTTTGGACGAGAGTTGACTGTGGGTAACTGAAACCGTGGAGAGCAAAACAGTGAGTAAGGGGAGACTATGGCATATGTATAAATTTCCTCTCTTTGAGACAGTGTGTGTGTGCATATTGAGGCATTAAAACCGGCAACAAAAGAAAAATCTAAACACAATCATTAGTGGAACCAAATGGAAAACTTGTGTTTGTATTTCTGTAGAACCTTTTACATGCTGACTGTTGACCCATCGTTTTAAATAGTTTGTAGTAGAGTCTACTGAGTGCCCCCTGCATTCTTCTAAACTACTTTTAGAAGCATTGCTTGTGCCTCTTACACAATAGGCTCCTATATTCAGATCTTCAAAACATAGTCAGTTTTCCCTGTTATCTTATGTTATTAGTTAAAATGAGATCATGGAAAGAAGAGTTTAAACTATAGCTAAATGAAATAGGCTAGGAAAATATAGCTAACTGATGACATGTACATGTTTATGTGTGTGACATTAGATCTGGTGAAATCATTCTGAGTAATGGCTGGCCGTATGGTAATTTAGTCTCATTAATATTATTTTCAAAGGTCCACTAGAAGATCTGTAGTCACAGCTGGACCCTAAGTTTGGCGGTCAAAGTGAATTTGTACATTTCTTGATTAGGGTCCAAAACCTCCATCTCAGAACTTACATATTGTTTCATTTAGTTAATGTAATAAAAGTACTTATTTTCTTTTTTTTTCCATCAGAATGTTTTGGAATTCCCCCCAAAAAGTGACTAAAGGGACACTTTTGTGAGCCAAGAAGGAGATGTTATTATTTGGAAGGTTATTCTTGCTTTGACCTACAAAGCCTCACTCACCAAGTATCTAGTTTTCAGTGAGGCTTTACATTCTTTATTTTTCTTTAACCTACATGTGTTAATGTATTTAATCTTTTATGTTTGCTAGGTATAATTTAGAAACATAATATATTAAACATAGCTCTTATGCTATACATAGATCTATGGTATATTTCAAACTGTAAGCTGTTGGGTTTCAGGGTCTTCATCCATCTTTTATTTCACATTTAATGTCAACTAAGTACCAGGCATCATTTTAGGGTATAAAGATGATTAAGACACAACACCTTCCTTCAGTGAGTGCATAGACTAGTGGAAGGAATCAAGTATATAAACCAAAAAGTCCCATGAAGTTTTACATATAGATAGCTCCGCTAGATGGGTGTGCAGGATAAGGTAGACTGAGGAGCACACTTCATTAATATGTTTTGGCAATGCAGGTGAGCAGGTTCTATAATTCAGATTTCTAGTTAGTTATGGGTACTCACTCAAAAGCTATGTAGGTTACAAGAGTAACTGACAGAAAAATTGATGAAAGTCCACAACCAATATATGTGATAAATGTCAGAGCCATCAGTTGAGCTGTTGGCAAGGATGTTCGAGATAGGTCCTAGAAAATAAAATATTGTTTTCAAGACCAAATATTTTTAAATAAATGAGTCATGATTTACATTGATTGTTCTAAGTGCCCAACCATAGTTCATTGAACAAACCAACAAGGTAGCCATAGTTATTATCATTAAGTAAAGATAATGAAATTGAGGCCCAGAGAGGTTAAGTAATTTGTCCAAGGTCACACAGCTATGAAAGTAGAGGAGCCAGGAACCAAATTCAGGTCTGGTTGACTCCAAAGCCCATGTACTTGATCAATGTATTATGGTACACTGGAGGAACACTGGACTGAGTCTAAAGACTTGAATTTGGCTTCTGGGTCTGTATGTGTTAGTTCTATGATTGTGGACAATTACCTAACAAATGAGTCTTAATTCTGACTTCATTAAAATGACAGTAACAACACTCCTTTCTACCAATCCTGCAGGACTGTTGGGGAGATTTAAATAAGATAATTTATGTCAATGTGTCATATAAAAATTTTTATTACCCATTTTAGTCTGAATTCTCTAGTCCTCCTAGTTACTTAAATGAATAAAACATAAATGTAAATACAGAATGGGAAAGAATACTTCCATATTCAAATATTCCCCTTCAAGTGCATTTGCTTATTAGAAGAGTAATTTCATTGGTCTATAACTTTGCCACAATATCCTATCTGCTGATCTATCAAAGTCATCCAGCAGATTAGACATCATGATATGATGCCCAGTTACCCCTCAGACCCAGAATCTAAGGCCAGGTACTGTAGGGATATTACCAGTAGGACGCCAAAGCTCGTAAGGTGGCTGCAGGTACAGATGGTTTCATTCAGCCTCCTGTCTTTGACAGAGCAGCCATCGGATGACCAGCCTCCTCTGCCACCTGTTGGCATTGGGAAGAGTATTTGTTCCATCAGCAAGGCCACAGCACCAATTACTGCCCTTCCTCTCCTACGCCCCCTCCTCCCACCTACTCAGGACTGAAAAAGGTATGGCTGGAACCTACCGTTTCTGCCCAAGTCCCAAAATACACATCTTACTGTTAAGTCATCCTGCAGTAGAAAGATACATCACAACTAATTAATTTACTGAACTGAAAAAAACAAAAAGCAATTAGAAAACAAACTGATTTTTTAAAAAATTTCAGACTCATTCTTAATTTTTAGAGACTTCTTATTTTATACTGGTTCCTAGAACCAACTGAATCTTATATAGGTCAATATTTATTAAATTCAGCAATTGTACATAGGAATCACCTTGGGGCCTTGCTAAAATGCACATTCTGATTCAGTGGGTCTGGGGTGGGGCCTAAGAATCTGCAGACCCCACTTTGAGTAGTGAGATCATAGATGATGCTCAATGTGAACTGAAGTGAGAGATGTTTTTTCTTTGGAGGTCAGAATCAGACCTGCAGCCACAGATTGAAATGCACTGAAATTCAGCAATTGATAAGAGCTTGCTTTTGCATTGCTCCTTCTTGGAAATTAGTCAGTCAGAGTGACTATATGATTCTAGTCTTATACACTGCCATAACTGAGTCTTAAGGTTCGATTGGATTTCCTTTTTTGCAGGCCAAGTCTTCCAGGTATAATTTGCACAAGGTGTCTCTGGTCAGTGAACAGCCCAGACAGGCCTCTCCCACCTGGCTTTGGTCGATGTGCCTTAATAAAACCGTCACGTTTCTTGTCAAGTTCTTCACAGTCAGGTTCGCAACACTTGATGATATGACGTAGCTGATCAGAGAGAGGTTCTGCAGGGAAGGGTCCTAGCTCGCCAAAGAATCAACAAGATGGCAAGGGAAAACAAAATGTTAGTAGAGAGTTTTAGAGCTTTAGTTTACAACCTAGGGAAGAAATTGAGGTTCACGGAGTACAGTGACTTTCCCATGCACCATGATTAAAAGCGGAGCTTGTTGCACTAGGCAGTGCTCTAAATACTGAGTTAAATTTCACGAACTGACACAACGGGAACTTTGTGAACCCTAAAGGGCACGTAACATTAAGCCATTTAATATATGTGCTGCCAAAGTGAGGATGACGTTAAGCCATTTAAGCTATGTGTCCTTGAGCAAGTTGCTTAATCTCGAAGTGCCTCCATGTCCTCATCTATAAAATGGGAATAATACTTTAATAGTTCCTCACAGAGTTGTCGAGAGGATTAGAGTTAATGTTTCTAAATACTTAGGATAGTGCTAAGCACTGGTCAACATTAAGTATCCGTTAATTTTATGTATCATCACTAGCATCATTAGGTCTCGATTAAAAATAAACTGCAGCTTTTCAGCAATTCTTTTGACTTATGGGAAGCATAAGATATGTGAGGATTAAAAGGATCATCAGTTCTCGACTCCCAAATAAAACCTAAACCAGAAGCAGTTAGTGGCAACTTTACCTGAAACAGGGCAGGTGTTTCAAAAAAGTTGAACTGAACCCTGGAAACTAGCTCTACATCATTAGCTGGCAAATTACTCATCAGCGATGAGGGCAGAGAAATAACACCAATACTATTCTCAGGAGCCTCAGTTTCCAGAGAAACCTGAAAATAAAGTAAAAGATAATAAAAAAATGTCTGACGCTAGTATAATGAAGAGTTAGAAAACACAACAACTAATTAAGATGGACGATCATGTAGGAGCATTTATCTGTGGTGTCTTTATATAATCAGTTCTTCTTGTTCCTCTGATTGCTGCACAATTAGAGGGGATATATAATAGGGAGAGAACATCTTGGAGCAGGACAGAAAACATTTCAAGTATACACAGAAACAGTCAGAAGTACAGGATATTATATGTCAATTATATCTCAGTAAAGTTGGGGGGGGTATGGGATAATTGCAGACCCCAGGGAGACCACAGCAGCAATATACCAACTTGGTGACTTGTTAGGGCAAAGTCTTCATAGAACCACACGCACTACATTTGTAAAGGGAAGACTATAAAATTAAATTAAAAGGCAGGACTTGGTTTTATTTGAGTGTTTTCAGCCCCCAATCCCTCTGATAGGTGGCTGGAAAACAACTAGAAGCAGGATTGATAATCAGTACCACTATTCACATCAGTGTAGTCATAACACTTGTTAAAATAATGAAATGGGTTGATAAGTAGCTGATGTCCCTGCTGTCTTCCAACTACCCAGATCCCTCCGTTGGACACTTCCCCAACAACGCCCACCCCATCCCCTGTGATTTCCACAATCCAGCTGCTAAAGGGTTAACACTGGGTGCAACAAGGACCTCTGAGATCCTGCTTCAGCCAAGACTAATGTCCTTTTTAAAAAAAATTCTGCGGTGCCTCATTGTTCTAGATCAACGGTTCTCAACCTGTGGGTTGCGACCCCTTTGGGGGTCGAACGACCCTTTCACAGGGTCGCCTAAGACCATCAGAAGACACATATATAATTACATATTGTTTTTGTAATTAATCACTATGCTTTAGTTATGGTTGGGGGCCACCACAACATGAGGAACTGTATTAAAGGGTCGTGGCATTAGGAAGGTTGAGAACCACTGTTCTAGATGTTAAATATTTTGAATATCACTTCTCAGTACAAGCAGTAATTGTCTCAATCATATACTCCTATACATATATAAGACTCTATCATATATGATATGATATATCATATACAAGAAAAGGCTCTTTCCACACTAAGTTAGGATGTACCTGAAGATTTGCAGCATCTTGGGCAGCGAAGGTAGTTGTGTTGAAATTACTGGAATTCACTCTGATTACAGCCAGAGCCAAAGAAGGGGAGGTTAGACTTATGGTCTTGGTTGAAAAATTCAGTTGTAAGCCAATGTCATCCACTACTTTTAGCAATCTGTAAAGATAAGTGGCAGTACAAATTCAACACTCCCATTTGTTTTTCCCCATTCTAAGCAGAAAATAGAGTAGCAATAAGTCATTATGAAACATAATAGGAGAAAGATACTTGGCTATAATTAATCATGTAAGAAACACTGTTATCACTATGGGGTCAGTTTGCTAAGTCATACCTTTGGGCCAGAGGAGCCAGCAAGGCGGGTGGGGAACGGAGGAGTTTGCTGACTTGGTTTAGCATTTCTTCTGCAGTGTTGGGCTCTAAGCTGCCTAAGGACAGAGCTTTCTCCATCTGAGACACTTGGCTCTCAATATCGGGAAAACTGATGCTGCTGGTGTGGACAATTTCTACAACAGAGAGCCAAATCACTTTATCAACACATAATGATAAAACCACTAATAAAGAAACACAGACTCTGTGATCTGGCAGACCCACTCCTAGGTATTCACCCCAGGAAAATGGAAACATGTCTTAAGAAGACTTATGATGAATGTTTATAGCAGCTTTTTTCATAACAGTCCCAAACTAGAAACAACCCAAATGTCCATCAACTGCAGAATAAACTATGGTCCATCCATACAATGGACTATATTATTCAGTAATAAAAAAGGATGAGCTACTAATACATGCAACAACATGGTTAGATCCCCAGTTCTCCAATGTATTATGGTAAGTGAAAAAAGCCAGACTCAAAAGGCTATATCCTGTATGAGTCTCTTCATATGACATTCTAGAAAAACCAAAAGTACAATATAGGGAAACAAAACAGATCACTGGTGGCCAGGAGATGGGCATAGTCGATAGGGGGTTGACTACAAAGGGTTATGAGGAAATTCTGGGGGTAGTGGAAATGCTATGTGTAGTGATGGTGCTTGCATGACTCTGGGTGTTTATTCGACCTCATAGAATTATAAAATTTTCATTCACCCATTAGAACTGTATTAATTTTACTGTGTATAAATTATACTTAAAGAAACCTAACTTAAAAAATGTAAGAGCACATCAGTATATTTAGTGTGTATTCATACAAACATAAATATACTTGTATTTAATTTATATTATGCATATAGGATTTATATGGATAACTAGAAGTGCTTTTTGTGGAAAGGAATATTATGAAATTAATAACTATAAGCCTGATTTTTAGCAGTATTTTTAAAAAGATTGTATTTATCTATTTTAGAGAGACGGGAAGGAAGAGAGAAAGAAAGGGAGAGAATACGTCCATCTGTTGCCTCTCACACGCCCCCAACTGGGGACCTGGCCCACAACCCAGGCATGTGCCTTGACCAGGAATTGAACTGGTGACCTTTTGGTTCACAGGCCAGTGCTCAATCCACTGAGCTACACCAGCCAGGGCTTTAGTAGTGTTTTTTATTGGGAAACAATGATAAAAACCTAACAACACAAAGGTCTCTTAATTTGACCACTTAACCTCCTATTTCTTATTTTGCATATTCCTTTCTAATATTTGTCCATGTGTTAATAACACACTGTTATAAACAGTATGCAAACTATTTATTGTTGTTTTTACTTCACTCAAGACTTGAAAAAATGCTCCCAAGCTTCTGTCTAGCTGTTCTTATGCACAGTTGTGTAATAGTCATTGTGTTATGTGAGTCACTGTGACAATATCATATTTCAACATTCCTCTCCTGTGGAACCATTAAGTTATATCCACTGTTTTAGCTACCAGGTAGTACCCCAACACATCTTATATGCATATGTCACTTCGTTTCTCTTGTCTCATTGCCTGCAACCCAAACCTTGGGAGTAGAAGCACAGACACAAGAGGCCACCTTGCTGGCCCTTCTGTGTAGCCTGTTAGGTTGATTGTAAGGGTCAATGGGGATGGCTTTGGAAAGGTAGGCATTTTAGGCTCAGGCTAATGAACTTCAGTTTTACTTTATTCTTCCTCAGCCAATAAACCTCTTGACTAGAGCCCCAATGATTTTATAATTTGGCCTAAATTTTCCATATTTATTTTAAAAATTAGTTAAGAGGGAGCAGTGCAAATATGAAGAAATATCAAGTTCAGAAATATCAAGTTTTGCAGAAGTTCTAAATGTCCTGGGGATGCTGGCTATGGTGGAAGAAGTGGGGGTGATAACCTGAGCTCCAATCTCATGTCACCGAGATTTTGGCTTTGCCTCGAACCATCTAAGTTCTAGAGGAAGACCTGCTTCTCACTCACTGAATTGAAACTCTGGAGAGTATCCAGAATTCTTTCTGCTTCCTTTCTTTTTCTCTTTGTCCTTTAGCCCTAAACCTACTTTGTTTGGGGGGAGCCCTTTGCAGTTTCCATGGCATTCTCATGTACACCACTGTTCTTAACCAAGTGCTGTGAGTGTGACTATTTTCATCTTTAAGTAGCACAGGCTGAGTCAGGAGGAGCAAAATGGCTCATCCCAGATCACACTGCCTGTGAGGACCCATGCAGACCCATACCTTCTGTCTAAATAGAGTACTGTATTTAACAGTTCGAAAGTTTTCTCTTCAGTATGTTGAAAACAGTGACCCAAAAACCTTTTGTAGGAGAAAGAAACCTCTAAAATAAGTCATCTCAATAAAATGAAATCTGTGTTAGCCTCAGAGCTATTTCTCCGTTCTTGGCCAAAACAATTTCACTGAAATTCCCGAAAGAAAGCTCTTGAAATAAGCAGACCTTATGAAAAGAAAGACTCAGTGTGATCTTATTACAGATATCTTGATGTGGCAAGCTGGCAGCTATATTTCAGGTAGCAGAAGTAAAACGAACATAGGGGCAACTGAGCTCCTCATATTTACCTGTCTTGTCCGGAGGTGTGCTGATTGTGATGACATTCACAGGAGCAGATACGGTGGGAGAGGGAAGTGAGGACTTCACAGGTGGCAGGGTATGGGAAATATCAGTTTGGGGACTAGGGGAAGAGACAGTTCCAGATTGGGGGAGCCTATCAATGATAGTGCTATAACCTATAGGAGCTGAAGGCTGGAGAGAAGGAAGGTGAATCACCCCTGTTGGGCTCTGGGTAACAACAGATGAATGATCTAGAATCTCAGATAATGGGAAGGCACTGGAGACTCGGGAAAGAATGGTGACCGGAGGAGCATCTGGGATGGAGTTGCCAGAAGAAGAAACTGGTGGGCCACGTGAATAACCACCAGCAAGACACACAAGTGGATCCTGCAAGTCACTAAAGGAAAGAATCAGAGACATGTACGTGAGACACAAATGAGCTACAGAGAGGTGGATCTTTTCCTCTGGCAACCATCTGACACCACCCGGAAGCCCAGGTTGTACCCCAGATCAATGTCATCACCATCTCTGAGGGTGGGAGGCAGGCATCAGTGTTTTTAAAAACTCCCCGCATGGTCCCAATGTGCAACCAGCCTGAGAACCACTGCTCTATGTTCTGGACCCCTGCTACTTAAAAAGTGCAGTCCATGAACCAGCAGCATTGGCTTCACTGGGGAGCCAATTAGAAATGCAGAATCTCAGGCCCTGCCCAGACCTACTGGATCAGAATATGCATTTTCGCAAGATCCTCATTGACTGAAATTTGCAGTAACATTTGACAAGTGCTGAAACTGAAAGCCCTTATTCATTGTTAAAACTCCAAAACTCCTTAGCCAACATGGTGATTAAATGTTAATAGTTTTTTAGGAAAAGGGTCAGCTTGTTTGCACATACCACTGCAGTTTTTCTAATTCTTCTGGGGAGGAAGGGCAGGGTATTCTGACAGAACAGCAGCACTGTTCTGGAGGAGACAAAAGGAAAGAAAGAAGAAAATGCATGGTTGAGAATAAGGCAAGATAGAAATTCAGATCCATCAAGTATTATGATTCTTACACCAACTGCATTTTAAAGAGCATTTGTCTAAAATGGGTGAGAAAATAAATTGGATGCCATTATATGGACAATTACATATACATAGTAGGTACTCAAAAATATTTAGTGAATAATTTGGGGTCAGTTATATGCATACAATATCAATTGCTATTCAGCAACTCCTAAAAGGAATTCAGAAGTAGACAGATCCCAGCAGCAAGTGATTGAATACTCCAAATAGATCTGTTTCTCAACAGGGTTTATCATGTTTTCAAATGTAGTATATTGAAATTTTATTAAGAAAGCAGGAAAAATCACCTTTTAGAATTCCCTAAAAATTTCCAAGGACAAAAGAGTCAAAACAGAAAGCTGTAACATATGTAAATTTATTAACTATATTTTCAGATAAAAATAAAACACATCAAAACCATATATGAAAATGAACACAACAATAGAGACAACTTACCCATTGGGTGAATCTTTACTCTTTTCAAAGCCGCCATCATGGCACATATGTTCATTGTCTTATTCAATTTTATTGTGAATGTACAATTTAATGTGCTATAAAGAAAAATATATACAACCAGAATGTTACCAAATGGAAAATCTATCTACATATTTGTAATTGCTTTTCCAACTTAGAGTGAGGAAAGGAGACAATGACACTGTTAACTTGCAGTGTCACCCTATAAGCTTATAAACACCCACCTACCATGATCTGAACTTAATCCAAAATCCTTTGTAAAATACGAAATTTATAAAGGTTTACATTCATAGAGGTGGCAAACCAGAGACCCTCTGACCACGTGGCTGCCGATTTCATTTTGCTTGCCTGCACAGTGAACATGCAGGGTTGAAACTTGGGTGCAAAGACAGGCATCTTGACATTTAGAGTCTTACCCCCAGCTGGCTACTTGTCTGGAGTCTGTAGGCATTTGAATTTCCATTATAGGAACCCTTTCAAATACTAGCCTAGATGAATATCAAGGTCTCTTAAATCCAAAGTCTCTCTGGCAATCCAGTCTAGATTATCAGATAACTGGGAATTTAAGACACTCTGTTTCTTTCTACTTTAGTCTTAGTTTAGGTGCAAAAATATTAATATTGCAAAGAACAAAAAGATAAGTGGAATGAAATAATACATAAAGTAGATAGCTAGTTGATGTACAGTTTCATGGAAGATTTGCCATTATTTATACCAATGGATAATTTGGTAAGTAGAAACTGGCATGTTAGGACTTTTACACTCCAGAATGCTCAAGGTTCAGGTAGTGAGATTATTGATCTGTAAGCCATTGGCTTATGCAGCTCGCACAAGCAATGAGCACAATTTAATATGATGATCTGTGCAACCTCAAATAATTGTTGGGCAATCTCTGATTCACCTCTGCATGCACTTTTTCATTTCTTCTTTTTCTTTCTAATCTTTTCCCTTTCTTGCCAATCTTTTCCTTCCCTCTCCTTCTCCTCCCATGTTCCAAATTGTGTTCCTTCTTCTCTTTCACTCTGACTGGACCACTGCAAGCCAATTCTTGGTCATATTGGTGGCCCTTCGGGCTAAGGACACTGATGATCCTTAGCCTCGGAGAACCAGAGGCCAGCATCCTGGAACCACCCACCCCTCTGTGCTTCATAAAGAAACAAGAAGATGGTTGTGACAGATTGATGAGTGTTTGGAAGAATGAAAAGTCATGTATCCAAAATATCATTAATATGTATTTATTTCAGAAGAATGCCCTTGACTTTGCAGAGTAAGACTCCTCAATATTTTATTTCTCATGAGTAGAAAAATAATGATATTTATAAAAGTATTAAAAATAACTGACCTTTGATCTTCTGCTGTAGCACATACAATAAAATAAGTCTGAAACAAACAAACAAAAAATATATATATATATATTCTACTTTGGCAGTTGAAAGTATCAGACAAGACAACCCTGGACTAATCATAGTATCATTGAATCTTAGAGCCATAAGAACACCTAGGGATGATCCAATTCACATTCCTACCAGATTCTTGACATATGATCAAAGCTTTTCAGGCCATGCAGGCTCTGCTTAGATACATCTACTGTCAGGGAGCTCACTATCACACAAGAGAGCTCATTCTCCTGGGGCCCTTGTTTTAAGAAACTTCTGCTTTTACATGAAGGAAAATTCACATCCTTGTAATGTCCATCCATTATGCCTGGTTTTGATTTTTGGAGTAATGAAGCTAGTCCACTCACTTTTTTACATGACAGATTTAGGGGTATTTGAATACATACATCCCCAGGAATGCGGAACTCCATACTTTCCCCCAAGTAATAATTATAAACAAGGTACAGGGTGTACTATAATTACCTCACTTAGGGTTTGCAGGGTTTTGTTGAGCTCTGTTCGTCTGTTAATACAATGAGAGAAATTGACATGAAGGAGACCATTGGTGATGTTAAATTCAAAACAAGTTAGATTTTTACCAAATACATTAGCATATAGTATGTATTGCTTGCAGTGTTCTCTTTGAAGAAACATTGGGTATAATAAGAGTCCTATGTGGGAAAAAATAAATTATTTATATGACAAGGGAAACTAACCAGACAGAAGCTGTATTGCTATTAGCTAACAGTTGCAAGATAGAAATAATGGTTGAACAATCTTGTTATTCATTAGGCTACTGCAACTCCAAGGCAGCTTTGGGCAGAGGGCCAGAGGAAGAGCTGGCTGGCCTGAGGCAAAATTTCTGAGATGGGCCAGCCACTCACCCTGGAGGCCCTGGGCCTCTGCTTTCTTCTTCATTCCCTCTCCAACTGACCCTGCCTGCCCTCTATCACTCTCCCGCCCAGCCTTCCCCTTCTCACAACTCCTCTTCAGGAATTTCCCTCATTCCTCTCCTCCAATCACACTCCAACAACACTTGTTTTTCTTCAGGGTGGCAGAGCTTAATGTGAGGTTAAGGTGAAGGAAATCTAGTTTAAAAATTCACGCTGAGGCAGTGGTTCTCAACCTGGGTTGACTCTGCTCCCCAGGGGACACCTAGCAATATCTAGAGATTTTTTTTTCTGTTGTAATTGGGGGTGGGGTGCTACTGGCATTTAGTGGGTGGAGACTAGGGATTTGTTACACATCCTAAAATGTACAGGACAATCCCACATAACAAGGAACTAACAGGTCCCAAATGTCAATAGTGCCAAGTGGAGAAACTGCTCCAAGGAATGGGCAATAGTTCTAGGTGGCTCCAGGGAAAGTCTGGAGGGAACAAGGGAAGCATGGTGGCAATAGTAATCAGTTAGCTTTTTGAACTGGCAGGATCCTCTTCTCCATTTCTATGCTGAGAGGCAGCCTTGTTTCGGGCAGTCACCCTGGCTGCTCCAGTCATGTCCAGTCTGCTCTATATTCAGATACTTAGAACATCCTTTGGTGCCCTGTACATGTCTCCTTCATCGTAGGGATCATACTGTAGTGTTATCATTTATTCCCATCCTGTGTCTTTCCTACGACACTCCAGACTCCCTCAAATGGCCTCATGCTGGAACCACCAGGGAAGCACTAAAAAATGCTCATACCTGCATCTTAGTCCCCAAATAGTGATCTAATTGGTATGGAGTGTGCCTGGGCATCAGTGTTTTTAAAAGCCCCCCAGGTGATTTTTAATATGCAGCCTAGTTTTCCATTTCAGAGAGTTGAGTTTATCACCATTTGTATCCCCAAGGCCCAGCACATAGTAGGCGCTTAACAAATGCTTGGTGGTTTTAAATGAACTCATCTCTATTTCAAGTCTAGTAATTAAGGTGAATTACAAGTAAGCTAAGTTGTATTCTATTTATAAGTTTGTGAGTTTAAAAAATGTTTCCTATCACTGTTATTGCCCATCTAAAGTTTAAAATCCTTTTGGAACACTGATTACTTCACATATCTACTTTGAGTAAAAGTTAGAAAAGCTAGATTTTCATCAGCAGCTGAGAAAAAATAGGCATATAAAGGACATGAACAACACCCCAACCCATTCCAGTTCTCACTATAACTTTTTGCCACTATAAACTTGGAAGAACCCTAGGGATGCTTGATATCTACCACATGGAATCATGAATGATGTTCCTTTCCACCTAGGCATTGCTGAATCATCAGAAGTAGCTAGGTCGAAATGCTAATTAAAGGGTGAGCCTAAACAACAGTTTTGTTTTGTTTGCTTTGACCTAGGAAAGAGTTTTCTCTTCAGTGTCATCATAGATAACTCCCCAGAGCTTTTGAATTTGGTTACAAGTTTACAAAGAATTCATTTGAGAGGTAGTAGAAAGGTTAAAAGTAGATGAATTTCATCTCTGATGCTGCTTCCCTGCCATGAGGGCAAAGACATGAAGTTTCCCCTCCCAGTGGACAGGGTAAGACTGTCCTGGCCTAGGCCAACCTGCTGGCCCACATTTTGATCTGTTGTCTAACTGGAGGCATCTATTTGTAAATCGAGGTCTATGTGACAAGCACCTTTCTCTGGCTTTTGAATCACTGATGCTTCATGAAAGCATGAACAAATGGTATACATGAAGTCTTACCTTGAACTCTTCTTTCAACCTTTCTGGCTGCCAAATCATATTACTCAAATACCAATTCCAATGGAGATAATTTCATAGCATCAATGAGAACAGCCTCCCAAGGATATTAATTGATGACAGGTAATTATGGTTATAGTTTGCAAAGAACTCAAGAGCCACTTCTCTGTAACCTTTAGGTCTCTTTCCTATTCTCAGTTTCCAAAAGCAAAGATAGCTTATCAAGTATCTTTTCATAGTTGATGTCTTAAGTTTTAAATCAAACAGTATATTACTCACTTCAATTCACTTAGAGACAGGACTCCAGTTAAGGTGCCATTAGCCATATTTTGATTCTGTTAGAAGCACAAAAACATTAAGAATACAACAAATATTGTTTCATTAATACCCTCTACAAGAAGGTGTTCTTTAGTTTTGTCGGCCACCCAAAGAACTACACCCTAAAGACTGAATACTAATTTCAAATGATCAAATCCGTATAGACTAAGCCAGTTTTTGTTTTCTTTGAAAAATATTTGGAATCAATGAGAGTGATATGCTAATTTCTGTCTTTTCTTATTCCCCCAAAAGAACACTATTAAAACTCTCTACAGGAAAGGTCCCAGATTTAAGTAAAAGATCCCATTGTAAAAAAGGGGAACTTGATAGCAGTCATCACAACATTTCTAGAATCTAGCTCATTGCCTGGCACATAGTAGGTACTCAGGAAATATTCACTGAATGAACAAACCATGTATAGCTGGGTTCCTCTGAACCAGCCCATGTAAAATATGGCTGATACTACTGTATCCAAATCCCCCATAGGGTGAATACAATCCGTTTCAGAAGACTGATTCAATATATATTATATAGCTCCTTGATAGGAATTTCTAATATAATTTTACATTTTGACTGGTAATGGAATTACATCATATAAACATTCAGTAGCAAACTTAGTGAAAACTAAAATATAATTATTAACAAAACACCATGATTATTATGAAGTCAAGCCTCTTAGCTAGGGATTCAACGACCAAATTTATTTGGTCATAAAAGTAAATAAATATGCCAGATATCATAAATCTGAGTCTTAAACAAATCCTTAAATACATGTGAATTCATTTTTTATTATTGTAATAAGAAAAATATTTAAAACCTACCTTAGTAACATTGCTTTCTTCGTCATACTGAAACATTATCTCACCTCTAAAAAATGCTAAAAATAAAATTTTAAAAAGAAAATTGAGACAAAAGTTTCATCAAATTCTTTGCTGTTATTCACATTTACTCTTTTTCTTTTTAAGTATATTTTACTGGTTATGTTGTTACAGTAGTCCCAATATTTTCCCTTTGCTCCCCTCTGCCCAGTACCCCCCTTCCCTCCAGCAATCCCGCCCCCCTTAGTTCATGTCCGTGGGTCCTGCATATAATTCTTTGGCTTCACTGTTTCCTATATTATTCTTAACTTCTCTCTGTCTATTTTGTACAAACCAATTATGCTTCTTAATCCTTGCACCATTTCCGCATTTCTCCCCCTTCCTCCTTCCAGCTGATAACCCTCCAAATGATCCCCATACCTATGCTTCTGCTCCTATTCTGATTTGCTTAGTTAGATTTTGTTTTTATTTTTTTAGATTCAGTTGTTGATAGGTGTGAGTTTGTTGTCATTTTAATGTTCATAGTTTTGACCTTCTTTTTCTTAAGTCCCTTTGACATTTCACATTTACTCTTTTCTATCAGAAAGTTACTCAATTTAAAATAAATTACAGTAAAAACTGAAGAATTAAATTACCTTTGTGTTGGCAGAGAATGAAAAAAACAAGTCTAGCTGTTAACCCCTAAGACTTATCAATAGCAAGAGAGTAGATGAAAAAGATCCAGAGGTCGAAAAGAAACAGAGGTCAAGAAGGGACAGCTAGAAACAGAGCAGATGTGTCAAGGTAGAGTGGTGTCTCAGAACCAAAGGAACCAAGTTTCAAAGGAGTGGTCAGTGATGTCATGTACTGTAGAGAAGTCAAGTAAAAGGACTGAAAAAAAGTTATATGACATCAAAGTCTCCTTGTCCCTATTCCCCACTATGAGTTCTGGAAACACCAAAACAAAAGGAAATAAGAAAAGCCAAAACATTCTTTCCTAAGCCACTCCATCTGTTTTGTACATTTAAGTTAAAATCTTCTTAAAGTTAAAAAAAGAATCAATATAATTTTCAGAAAATATGAACTATAAATTTCACGTAGGAATGCAGAATGAGGAAATACTTGTTCCTTTGTCAAGAAATTTTATCCTGGCCTTCCTGAATCCCAGTGCCCAGGGTGTTCTGGGGACGGTCCGTTGGTGTCCGCAATGGCTCATAATACCAAACTGCTGGCCACCTCTTGGGCTGCTCCTTGGTACACCATCGTCCCAGGCCTGCCTTGGTGCTGCAGCCTTCATGCTTGGAGTCACTGTCTCTGTCACCTCTGCCCCCAATCCCGTTCCCTTCAGGTGCAGAGCTCCAGGAGCACTGCGTGGGCACTGGGCACACAGACATAGGCAGCTGCACCAGAGCCCATGGGGCAGTCATGGTGCTGAGCTTCACCAGACTGTTGTGTGCCATGCTGGGCACCATCATGATTGTACAGGTGCCCTCCATTATCAAGTAGGAGGTCCACAAGAATGTGCACTTTGACCCAAGTAGCCTGTCCTTTGGGAAGTGGAAGGATATCTCAGTCCCCTTTCTACCTCTCCATCTACTTCTTCAACATTATCAATTACAATGAGATCCTCCAAGGGCAAGAAGCCGCAGGTGTGGGAGCACCAGCCCTATGTTTACAGTGAGTTCCGGCACAAGAGCAACATCACTGTCAATGACAATGACACAGTGTCTTTCCCCGAGTACTGCAACTTCCAATTCCAGCAAGTCCAGCGGCTTGGAGAACGATTGCATCATCATGCCCAACATCCTGGTCCTGAGCGCAGGAGTGATGGTGCCAACCCGCTCCTGGCAGAGGCAGTGCTGGGCCTCCACCCTAACAAGAAAGAACATTCCCTGTTCCTGGACATCCACCCAGTCACAAGAATCTCTATAAATTGCTATGTGAAATTGCAGCTCAGCCTCTACATCAAGACCATCAAAGGCATCAGACAAATGCCCAAGATCAAGCCAGTGGTCCTCCCGCTGATGTAATTTGAGGAGGAGAAACGCTACTTATTTTAGAGTAGCAAAATGGGCTCAAGGGATTAGGAGGCCATGCAGGCCTATTGTGAATGCCTGATAATATCAGCTCCCAAGGGGACTGTTCTGCCAGAAGAAGACCCTAGAGTCCTGCAGATGTCAAGAGCCAGCCTAGCTCAAGCTGCTCAGCCAGACCAGCTCCCCAGCCCTTATACCTACCTTCCTTCTTCAGGACCTTCTCAGTGGATAGCCAGCCAGTCCCAAAGTCTAAGCCTCCCAGTTGCCACACACATGTGTCTGCACATTGCACATACCACCAACATGTGTATGCATATGCATGCACAGGTGTGTACAGATACACTCGGGGATGGAGATGCTGCAGAAGGGACTCAGGGAGAGGCTTGCCAACAGGGACTGTTCAGGAACCTTCTCTCCAAGGTGCCTACAGGTGCTGTGGTCATTGGCTCCTTTCCCTGGGGTGATCCTTTTCAACCATTGGGCCACTTCCCCCAGTTGCTTTCTCTATCAGTCTGGAAACACTGCAGCCCCGACGTGGTGGCTCACCCAGCAGGACAAGGCTTTTACTCCCAGGGGCTGGTCACTGTCCTGAAATCCATCCCGGTAGTTCAGACTTCTTGTATCAAAGCCAGGTGAGCAGGGGGCCATGGGATCAGGGCCCACCTGGGACCCAGAGCTTTGCCCTCTCTGTACCCTCCTGGGCAGGGTGTACAGCCCCTCAGACACCAGGGTGAATGAGAGATGCCTTGTATAGCTCCCTTGACTGTCTCCTCACCCTCTACAGGACTTTAATTCCCCCGAAGTCTACATAGGCACTGGGTTTGAGTTTCTGGGGCCCCTTCCCTCCAGTTAAGCTGACATCATCCTGTATAGTGAGCTGGCCACTCCCTGCCTAGGGTAGCGGGAGGCTCTGCCCCAAGCTACCCCCTATGACAACCTTCATCTTTCAGGTGCCTGGCCAGAGGTGGAAAGGTCTGGGCCCTGTCAGCCTGGGTGTCTGGTCAGGTGGGAGACCTGTCCACCTATAGCTTCTGGTCTCTGGGGTAAGCCACTGTCTCTTTTCTACTGGAAGAATAAATGAGTTTTATCATCTTTCAAAACTGGTAATAAACCTTTTTAAAAAGTGACAAATACCATATGATCTCACCTATAAGAGGAATCTAATAAACAAAATAAACAGAAGAACAAAATAGAAGCATAGGCATGGAAACAAGGAACAGACTGGCAGTGACCAGAGGGGAGGGGGAGGGGTAGGAGGGGGTAAAGAAGGGGAAGGGACTAAAGAACATGTATGAATGACCCATGGACATGGACAACGGTGTGGGAATTGACCGTGGGAGTGGGGGGTGGGATAGTTGAAGGCGGGCAAAGGGGGAAAATTGAGACAACTGTAATTGAATAACAATTAAAAAAGAAAAAAATTTAATAAAAAGACAAAAAATTTTAAAAAGTGAAAAGGATTTTTCCCTACATTCTTCTCATCAGAACTTTGTTTCCTTTAAAGATGCTAACTGGGGAAACCAGTTAATGTTTTAAAAAAATCTTTTCAAGTTGTTACAGTCGGAGTTACATAGATAATGGAGGAATGGAAAAGTGTTTCTCAGAAGTTTAGCAACCTTATGGAATTTCATTTATTCCTCGCTGGTATTTTTGTTATTCTGTTTTTAAAAATGCAGCTCCTGAATTCAGTATCTTTCCCAGGAACAAAGTTCCTGAAACCTGAATACAGTGCAAGGCAAATCCTTTCTTCGGTTGAACAACTCATTGGGACTTTCATTCCAGAAATGCCAGAAAACGCTGTTCTTAAAATGTTCACTTTGGATAACATCAAAGACAATTTCAGTCAACCTGTTTCCTGCAGGGTATAAGTGCAGGATCTATGACTCTACCTGGAAACAAATAAAGTAGAGACCCCTTAACAGAAGTACATTGTGTGTACTTCATAATCTAGAGACAAAAAACTGGCCTCTTGAACAAAAGGGCAAGGATGTCATATAAACTAGAGCTGGGCTCAGTTAACTTTTTTGTGAAATATCAGATAGTAAATATTTGAGGTTTTGTGGGTCATATGGTCTTGGTTGAAACTACTCAACTTTGTGGTGTAGTACAAAAGCAACCATAGACAATATGTAAATGAATAGGCATGGCTGTGTGCCAATAAAACTACTTACAAAACAGGTAGCAAGATATATTTGGACGATAGGCAGTATGTAGTTTGCCAAGTCCTGAGCTAGAGGGTCGAAGGTCCCCTCATCTTATCTTCTTTTATTGTACCCCAAATTACAATTGATTTCCATAGCCCAGTTCTCAGTGGTCCACTTCCACTTAAAACGGCCAACAAAGCCACTAGACCAGAGAGTAACATGATTTATCTATGTCAACAACTTTTCTACCGAGAACTTCAACTCTGCATGTTGAAATTGAAATTTAAATTAATACAGCACATAAGTATTAAAAATAAAGCTTCTTGATATATGCATAGACTTATCCATTTTTGAAAAGAAATCTTAGGTTATATAAACTGATTTAGTGTATGCGTACATGTTGACACGCACAAATTCTCTTCCTTACCTCTCTCTTCTCCAGGTTCATTCTTCAGTCTTGCTGAGAGCATGTTGAGTTTCATAAATGTGCTGGGAGCCCAGTGGTAGCAGAGCAACCAGGAAGCCACCACCTTTTGACCCTTGGCCTAACTGTGACTGGTAAGCTCCTGATTTTTTCACTGGCCTCTATTTCCCTTAATGAACCCAGATTGGAACCTACAAGAAGTGAAGGTTTCTAGTTTCTGGCAGAATATCATGGTATTTCTGGTGCCAAAAGAGTTGGTCCCCTGATGAGGTTGTTTTCAACAGACACTAAAACAAATGGTCAATTCAGTCATTTAATTAGGGAAAACATTACTCTAACCAGCTTTTGGACATCTGTTATTCAAGATGACCGGTTTTTTGGTTTTTTTTGTTACTAAATGTTCAATTTTCAAAGTTATCAAACATCATGTAGACACAACACTGAAGTAGACATTAGTCACCAGTCCAAACATAGATGAAGCACAAAAATAATAAAATTATGGAGAATTCAGTAAAGAGAGGAGGGGGGAAGAAGGAAAAGAGAAAATTATATAATATATGAAAGTAAAATGTATCCAAGAGGTTTTTGTTCCTTGACTCAAAACCAAATAATATTTTCCGGCTATATTCTACCTAGAGCAGAAAGCTCATATAAGCAAATCTCACATGAATGTGACTAGAAAGTGCTTAGAAAGTATTTGTGGAACATTCTTTCAACAGAAAGTTTTCTAAACTATGCAGCCTTAACTTGTTTTAATTGCAATTGTTTTTCTTTTTCTTTTTTCTTTTTTACATTTTCAAATGCATGTTAATTCCATTTACTGAATGCTCCTCTGTTTTTCAAACAAATCACTTAACAGTGAAAGGGAACAGAATATAAGGAAAACATTCCTCTGAGTGTTTCTTTTTATATCAATGGAGTCATACTAAGACTTTAATATTATAAAATATTTTGTTACCTTCCTTGTCTCTCTTCCCATGATTCAATTCTGACCTGCCACATCATGTTTTTCTGTTTTCACATCTGCTTTCTTTGGTTTCAACAAGGAAGGGAGCCCAGAGAGCCAAACCAATGTGAGAAAGGTGGTTGTTTCATTCCGTCTGGCCCATGGCAGGAGGGAAAATATTCTCATTTCAAAAATAGCATGTTCTCAAGAGATTTCCATCTCAATTTTTAAAAATAGTGGGCAGTCTTAACTATAGATGGCAAAATACACTATGGGCACTACTAGAATTAGCACCCAATTAAGTAGGTGTACGTGAGGTTTTCGACATTCTGGTAGAGTGGTTTGTTTTATTTTTAGCAAAAGACAGCATCCTGTTTCTAAGCTATAATACGTAAAGTCCTATGGAAAAGCTTGAGGGATTTGAATATAAGAAGTGGCTTTCAATAATGAAGTTCATTATTAATTATGTTCATGAATCAACTCTAAGGGTATTAGTTATGGACTTAAAGCTATGGTGAAAAATATTTGGTGTAGAGCTTCATGTTCTCATGTTAAAGAAGTTAATCCATCATTTCACTAGGCAATGGGAAGATAATTTTAGTTAGAGCTAAAGTTTGCTTTTGTTTCATTTGGGACTCATAGTAGCCAGGTGGTATGAAAAGAGAGAGACCAAAGAGGTACACCTCACACACTCAACAGGACAAAAGCCATTTTTCTCTATGAAGCTAATTTACCTGGTAACATATAATGTGCACCAGAACTAACCTGAGTCATTGCAAATAGATGACAAACTGCAGATATTTCTCTGGGGTTTGATTCCTGCAAAGAAAATACAACAGCCAGTTAAGCATGTCAACACCTTCACTTGTATACAACATTGTCAAGAAAATTAATACATTTAGGCATTAAAACATGGACCAAAAGTATTATAAATTGGATATAATTAACTGGGTGAATGCCACAAAGACTGAAGAAATGAGTTTTCATTTCTTAGTTGGTCAGCTATGCAACTTGATTCTTCACTATTCTTTAGTATGTCAGTATCTGATCCCCTACTCCTCCCTAAAATTTCTTGTCCTGTTCCCAATTAATCCCTCTCCTGTCTAATACAAACAGAACACTATGGATACAAATTGAGCATAGAGATTTTAAATGAAATAGCCTTTACTCTTAATCTCTCCTTTCTTTCTGAGTAGGGGAGTACATGAACTCTCTAATGCTGGTCTCAGCTCCTTATGCAAATGTATATATGAAATAACATCACTGTTATGATATCATTTTACATGGGCAAAAACTACAAGATTCAAAAAAGTATTTGCTGAGTGCCTACCATATTCTACAGGTTTTGTGAAGTTCAAAATATAGACCCTGTCCTCAATGAGCTTACAATCTAATGAGTAATACTAGCCAGTAAAAAAAAAAGAGTTACAGTGAGGGCAAAATGGAGAGATGGCCAGGACAACAGACCACAAGGGCATACACAGGAGGTAGAGATGACTAGGAGATGAAATAAGCCACATTTGAACAAAAAACTTCATACATGTTAACTGGAGAAACACTTTCACCAAGGGTGAAAGGGGAAGTACATCTCTTCTCTGATTTGAAAAGTTTAAGGTTTCCTACTCAAGAATCTTTCCTTCACTAATTTCAATCTTTTGGTGGAGTATAAGAAATCAGTAGTAAAGGTAAGGGGCAAATGCTGACAATGTATTAAGCAAACTGCCAAGAGGAAAAGGTTATTATATTAAGGGACATTTTTGTGTCCTTGTTAGGTCTGGTTTGGTCGAAATTATGTACACAATGCCGGATTGCTTTTTTATTTCCATTGCATTTTATGAGTGCTTAATTCTTTCTGAAGACAAGTAGTTTGGACACAAACTAAAATTATAATTTCAATTAGTGTATATGATATGGTTCCTGCCAGAATGATTTAGCTGACTTTTGGTATGTAGGCATTGTGGTTCAGCTAAGTTTTGATTCTGTGAGCAACCTGAATTTAGATGCCGAAAGTTACTTGACATTTAGATTTTTATATTGTTCCACAGCAGTGTTACCTACATCAAAAGAGAAATATTTCATTTTAAATATACTTGCTTATGGATATAACTCACTAGAAATATATAATATGCAATTATACAATATATACATACTGGGTAGTAATGCTTTAAATGTTTCTTACAACTATTGGCCTGTTGCTTACTAAGCTTTTCATTTTATCACATGTCATCTTTTTCTAAATCTTAGTGTCACCTTAATTTCCAGTGATGTGTGTCTTTTGCTGCTTATTCATACTGAGAATTTTCTTTCCTATTGCTAGGGCTGTTACCTATAATTTCGCCCAAGTACATGGCCACAGGTTGTCCTTTAAGTCATGAGTGAGAAAATTTTGTCTGTAATGGGTCAAATAGTAAATATTTTAGGCTTTCTGGGCCATAAATCCTTATCGCAACTACTCAACTCTACTATTTATTGTAATGGAAAAGTAGCCTTAGACAATATGTAAAACAAACAAACAAACAAACAAACAAAAAAAAAACGAGGACAGCACTGTTCCAATAAGATTTTATTTCTTTTTTAAAATGGCAGATTTGCCCCATAGGCCATAGTTTGTCAACCTCTGCTTTAAATCAACCTTAAACCTTTGTTAAGTGTATCATGTATCCCTAGTCTTCCTAGGTACCTAAAAGTACATCCCTTTTTTAAAAAATTTACAAAGAGATTCAGGTTCACTTCTTTAAGAATCTTTCCTTCAAAAACTGCATCACATTGATAATCATTAGCCCTTCTATCTCCCATGCTTCTTAACCATGTCAGAAACACTTGTGTAATCATTGCCTTTAGCTGCATACATGTTCATGTTAATTATCTGTTTGCCTTGTCTCTCCCCACAGACTAGAAGATTCTTGAGGGTGGGCATTGTGTCTATTCATTGCTATTGTAGCCCCAAACACTTAGTACAACTTCAGGTACACAGTGTGTAAACATCTATTCATTAAGAACAGATTTTATTTTTAAAAGGTAGGAAGAAAGAGAAAGACAACATTAACATCAGCCATTTGTTTAATTTTACTTTAGTTATTAAAAAAAGTCTTGATATTGATAAGTCATACCTGATGCATTGAAGGTTTGTACTATAGTGATTTGAGTTTTTTCTGTAAAGAAGCAATTTAAATATTAGAGCAGAGTTGTTGCTTGTTTTTAAAAAACAATTTGCCATGAGTATCATTTTAGTGAAGTGCTAAGAAAGTCATACTGTTGATACTTTTAAGACATTATTGGTCATCTCAGCAGAATGAATGGGAATCGCATACACAGATCATATAGCATTCGCACAGGGAGGGTCTGGGATTTAGATTCCCATGTTTACCCAGTTAGATCACACCCATTACACACTCCACTGCTTGTGTAATTCTACTGTAGTTTCCATGCTCTGCTGCTGCTAGACAAATTAATGGGGACTTACACTTCAGTTATGTAGAATTAAGTCACTGTCAGGGCCTTTAAGTGATAGATTGTAAAGATCAAGTGATTCAGAATAAAAATTAATGGAAACAATAAACATAAGATCTAAAGTATTGCTACTATACTCTACAATCAAAAAGGTGTCCTGCTATTTTCTCTAGGAGTTAATATAATACTATTCCCAATTGTATTGATAAATAAAATTATTCTCAGAAAGGTTGAAACTATCCAACTACAGTCATATAATAAGCTCACAGCATAACCAGAACAGAACTGCTGAAAGTCAATGACTCACGGGTGAATATTAACACACTCTGAAGAAATAAACTTTAGAAATATCTCCCCAACATATTTTGGGGACAGAGCCCAAGGTTAATTTTCAAGATATTGGAGAACCAGGTTCAGAAATCCTGACTGTAAGGATGGTCAGTTAGAAGAGGCTGTGTTCAGGGCACAGATTTACAAAGCTCTGTCTCCTAGGTTGAGTGGCAAAATCTGAAGGAAACACAAAGCTCAGATCTTGGAGAAGCACTTAAGAATGATGGTGTTATACTGACAGTTTCAGAAACCTCATCTGCGTATGCGTTATTAATGAGTTTCTGTTTCAATATGGCTGACCTATGGGCAATGATTGGTGGTAATTATAGAGGCTACAGAATTATAGCATTTTGTATTATCATGAAGAATCCTTTAAATATATTATTTTGTTTGCCCTCATACTTTCTTTTCCAGAACAAACAAGATACTATTGTAAAATGAGTTTCTGGTTCTAGTAATGAAAGTGCCTTGTGGGAAAATTTTCAACCTCACTAATAATAAAAAATGCAAAGTATAACCAAAGAAGTTGAGAGAAAATTTTGATAATATATGATATAGACTCAGCTCTCAGCAAAGGTACAGTGACACAGAAATTCTTAGCCACTACTGGCAGGAATGTTGCTGGGTACAACCTTTCTAGAAAGTAATTGGGCAGTAGGTATCAAGGGCCTTAAAATATAATAATGCTGACCCATTAAATCTAATCCTTGAAATGCATCCTATGGAAATCAGGGATGAATGCTAAGATGTTGTCACAAGGACATTTATTGCAACAATTTCTATTTAAAAAGTGGAAACAACTCTAATGGTCAACATATGATACACAATGGAATATTATCAAGTCATTAATAGTAAGGGACACTAGAAAATACTTATAACTTAATATGACGTCAAAAGGATGAAATTTAATAATCTAAGTAAACTATGACAGTGTATATGTGCATATAATACTGAATGGAAGTATACCAAATTATTAACAGTAATAGTCTTAAGAAAGTAACATTAAAGATAAATTATACTTTCTCTTTTCTAAAGTATATTTTATTGATTATGCTATGACGGTTTTCCCATTTTTTTTCCACTTTCTCCCCTCCACGTCTAGCAATTAGAGCACTAGTTCTTTTTTAAAAATTTTGAACTATATTTTCTTTGTATTTTTCTGTATTCTCCATTTGTGTGAGCTAAGATATATTACTACTATACCAAAAAATATTATTTTAAATGGAGTGCTATGGCCATAACAGTTTGGAAGATCAGGAGTGTGGCCATAACAGTTTGGAAGATCAGGAGTGTGGTGACACAAGAATTACAGTACAAGTCCAAGTAAAATGGATGCTAAATCAGCAGTTGAAGGCACAGGAAGTGGGCAAGGAAATAACCTTTGCTAATCCAAAAGACCTCACAAGTCGGAAACTCAAGAAGCTACAGAAGACAGCTATTATATTTAGAAATAACTTGATATTACCTGTCTTGTTTAAAGTAGATAACATGGTTGAAGTAGCATCTGAAATAAAATAATAAAAATTAGCCTAAGTATTGGTATAATTAATGAACACATGCATCTTCCTAGGTTTCTTAAATATTTCCCTTTTCCCAAAGTCCTGGAGAAGTTAGAATTTTGCAAAAGCCAACTGATACTACCACGTGTATTTGCTGCCCACCCCTCACCACACTATCCATTCTCCAACCCCCAGAGACAATTCTTGAGCAAGTGTCCATTCATTCAAAATGTGTTCCCTAAATACAAGTTATGTGTCTAAAACATAGCAACACTCCTGTAATTATTAGATTTAAATAAACTCATTTATATAGTTTTGTAGTTTAATATTTTATTCCCTTTTTTCTCTATTATAATGAAAGTTCCTAAGGGATGTGATATTTTCACAGTTAATACTAACTTTAATAGATGGACCTGTGGATGCTTAATACATTTTTACTTAATGTAGTTCACTCTTATGAAAGTCACTCTAGTTTTAATTTAAAGTTCTTGAACATTATATTCAACTAACTTTTAGGAAATCTTATTTCCATCTTGTTTCACTTAAAATCCAATTTAAAATCTATTCTATTGGTATTTATTTTAACCAAAAACCATTTGAGAATTTATTATTATGGATGAAACTTTAGGGGGGCGGGGCGAAGGCATGTATTATATTATCACACTTTTAATCACATAAAATGGGATTCAAAAACTACTGCCAAAGCTATTTTGAATATGTCCTTTCACTGTAGAAAGTAATTGCACATAAAAATGATAATGTCCAGCCCTTCCCATTGGACCAAAATTGAATTTAAACCAGTTTCTATTGGTGTGAGGAGCCTGCATCTATGATTCTTTAGCTCCTTAACTGACAACCACATGGTGAGATCTTATTTTAACTAAAGTATTGTGAAAAGTGCTGGGTTTTGACAGCAATAAGATGGAAGGCTGTCTGCCCACAAAGGGGAGGGAACAGAATGTGCTGCCCTCCCACCTCCCTCGAATATAACCCAGTTTTTTCCCTTTTTGCCAGCATAATGAAGCCAGTTTTTTATTTCCTACTATTTTAAAATTGATAAAATCATCTGTAAAAAGGCTGTCTTTGAACACTCTGTGCCTCCAAAGGCATGTTGAATCATATTGAAGTCACTGGATGTGCTTTTCACACTTAAGCAATCTGTCATATAAAATGCGTTGGTGTTGTGTTGGTGAGCAAGTAAAGTAGGGCACTCAAAATTTGATCAACATTTCTTTTACAGAATACTTAGAGTGATGGAGGGCTGTCTCCCCTCTATGGTAATGAGAATTTTATTATTTAACCAGAAAGTTTAAGTTGCTCTCCAGGGTTGACAGACTTGGGTATTTTTTTGGTTTTTCTTTTTGGTTATTTGAATATGGAAACCTTCAACACCATTCATTATACTTATATCCATATTAAGGGTTATCAATTTTCATTTGCTTCAGAAAAATTCTTACCATTTAGGCTTGTAGTCTCAACCTCTTTTGTTCCAAGGAAAAAAACAATACAAAGATATAATTAAATAAAAAAACTTAACAAATTGGGCTAAATCTAGGTTTAAATTTTTTCAAAATCTTGCCTGGAGTACCGTTAGAGTAGGGGACAAAACCAACAAGAGAGTCAGCTGCAGGGGAAAAAAGCCACAAAGTTTTCAAATTAATATTTTGAAACATTTATTGAATTTTAAGGAGCTAGAACTTTTCAGATATAATCATGAAAAGAAGTGGAAAACATTCTATGACCATTATATGAAACATTCTATGTAATTAAATCTGCAAGTCCTATAATCACCTTGTATACATTTAATCAGAGAATTGTAGGGAAAGAACTCAACTGTCTCATTTTACAGATGGAGAACCCAAGACTCACTATCACAAAGCCTGCTCTTACTCATGAAATATTCTGGAAATAAGTTTAGGAACCACAACAAAATATGATACATACTACTTTCAAAGATTTTTCAGCCAGAGAGTTCTAGAAAAATTTTATACTTTATTTTTTTTTAATAATTTATTTGTTTATTTTATGTTTAGAGAGATGGGAAAGGAGAAAGAGAGGGAGAGAAACATCACTGTGTGGTTGCCTCTCACTTGCGCCCCCAACTGGGGACCTGACGTGCAACCTAGTCATGTGCCCTGACTGGGAATCGAACCAGTGACACTTGGCTCGCAGGCCGACGCTCAATCCACTGAGCCACAGCAGCCAGGGCTAAATTTTATACTTTAAATATTTTGTCAAACTACAATTATTAAACATATTGGCACATTGACTTCATTCAGTTATAATGATACCTGGCAATTCTCCCCATGGTGAATTTAGGATTAAACAAACAAACAAACAAACAAATATTGCTATCACTCAATATTGTACTATCTAACACAATTTCCTGGTAAGTTATTTTAAAGTTATAAATCTACCATGGAATAACTCCACTTATGCTAAGGGATGAGTCTACTATACACATTATACATGTTTAAATATTAAAAAGATCCAATGGCTTGGCCTCTACATATACACAAGAGAAATAAACACAAACATTTTACAAGTTAAACAAGCTTTGCAGTGTGGAGCCTGATATTCAGCCTGTAAGGACAGCATTTGGGTGTGTCAAGGCACTTGGCTGGTCTGTCTGTTTTAGACTGCTCATGCCTTGACTGAAATACACACACCCTGTCTGTCCTACATTATTCATTCCATATTTTGTCATTTACTACATTTTAAAAAATTATCAAGAACATTGCTTCAGAAGTAAGTTCGTGAGCAATAAGATTCAAAGTGTGGATATGGAATCCTTTGCTCCTGTGGCAGAACAAAATACTTGGCCAATCTGCTTTTTACTTGATGACCATCAGTTTTTCTAAATATTGATAATTTTGTGAAGCCATCCAAAGAAGAGGCCTGTGGGCACATCTGTCCCTGATGTGTACTGGCTCTTACCTTCCAGTTAGTGCAGCTCTCCCTCAGGGCACCCAGAACCCAGGCTGTGAATGGAATCAGTGTGTGCTTCCAAAGCTCCATATTCCATTCCATGCAAACAAGTGTTTGCAAAGATATCCCTATGATTATGTCTGATGAGGGCTATTGTACCAGAAGAAAAATACAGTGGTTCATTTTACCTAGAAGCTTCACAATGAGGGGGCAAAATGGCAAAGTAAAGGGAGCGTGGGGATTTGGAGACTTGTAGTCCTGGGTATGAATCTTTGCTCCATTACTTAGTAATGCAGAATAATTATAGTTATTACTTATTGAGGGTTTACTCTGTGGTAGGCATGTGTTATCTCATTTCAGCTTCACAATTACCCCAAGAAATAGGTACTGTTATTCTTCCCAATTTACAGATAAAGAAACTGAGGCACAGAAAGGTGCAAGAACTTGCCCAAAGTCATACAGCTAGCAATGCGGGTAGGAGGGTGCTGGCTGAATTCAAACCCAAGTAGTTTGGCTCCAGAAAATGTGTGAACATGAACAAGTTTTTTCCTCTCTGACCCTCAGTTTTTTATCTCTAACATGAGTATAATGATCCTTATGCTGCAAGATCGGAAGCAAAATGAGATGTCTGAAGACTCCCAGGCATATATGTGCATAAGAAGTGATAGCTATTATTATTTTATTTAAATTAATAACAGTAGAAGCTCATTTTTATACAACTAAGAATAGAGTGTGAGCTGACTCACTCCTTGCCACAAAAGATTTTTCTGTAATATATGGTATACCAGAAAGAACACAGAAGTAGGAGTCAGAGAAGACATCTCTGTGTGGTGTGGGGCAAAAATTGTGTGACCTTAGACAAGTTACTCAGCTGCTCCAGGCTTCATGTCATCAACTAAGGGATGGGGCTGGACCACTTTATCCCTGAGGTCCCATTCCAGCTAGCAGTCTCGAATGCAGGTTCTGTTCCTGGTTCCTGCCAAGACGGGTCTTAGTTATAAATTTCTCTTTAATTTATTTGCCTTCCCATTCTTATGAGTGCTAAGCCCTTAGAAGCCTTTCGAAAAATATTCATTCATTGGGGGTACTCAGGAAGTTTAAGAGGATATCTTATCCTTCAAATATAAGAACATTCAGCATGTTTATGTTCTTTTTTTTTTTTTTTTCATGTTTATGTTCTTGATACTCTTCAGGAGACTTGTGAACTAGAATACTAAAAATAGTATTGAAGAACTTAAGCAGTTACCATAATGAAAACCCACAATTTACTCCTCAGCTTTGTCCAGCAATGTGTGGGAACAATATGCCTGTCCGCTTGTGTTTGCTACTGACTTTTCAGGTGCAGATTTAATGACAGAATTTAACGTAATTAAGCTTCATGGAAAAAAATAATTTTGCTGTATCTGACTACATGCCATATTGCATGGAGAACTTTTAGAATATTTTCCTGAAATCCCCCAAAATCATGAAATAATAGTCTTACCAGACAGTGGTAACAAACTGGAATTATCAGCATTCTCTGTTGAGGAAAAAGGTAATTTAAAATTAGCTTAGTTTCTGCATAAATTTATAGGAGAGTAACATCCTTAATGAGCGTGAATGTAAAATGAATTATAAATAGCTACCAAAAGAGGGCAGTGTGTTAATTTGCTATTATTTTCAACAGCGTAATCAGTACTTTTCAATTCTCTATAAAGACATACCTCTGGTGAAGCAATCTTTCAATTTAGCTGTTGATGGTGCTCTCTATATATTGTTATATAATGGTTTGGTACATTTTAAACTAAAAGTGATGACTAAGAACTTCAGTTGTTGGTTAACGTGCATTACAATTTGTAAAAGTAAATGGATACATCTGCATAAATAAACTTCCATTAACTGTGCATCTTTTTATACCTATTAGCACAGACTTTATATCTATTAAGCCCTTTCTTTCTGATGTGTTAAACTAGATCAGATGCCTCTGTGTGTATAAACTACAAGAACTGCTGTGTTATTGATTTTGGGAGGATACTGAGATTCTGTAAAAGAAAAGCAATTCTATTTTTTCTCTGTAAAACATAATACACACTTATTGGAGAAACTTTAGAAACTACAGATAAATACAAAGAAGAAAATTAAAACTGCCTATAGTTTCACCACCCAGAGATAGATGACATTAACATTTTTGCAGTATATTCTTTTCTCGCCTTTCTATGTGTATATGTATATCTACATATATACAGTTGGCCCTGGAACAAAGCAGGGATTGGGGGCAACAACCCCCTGTGCAGTTGAAAATCCACATATAACTCTTGACTCCCAAAAAACTTAACTTCTAATAGCCTACTGTTGACCAGAAGAAGCCTTACCAATAATATAAACTACACATTTTGTTTGTTATATGTATTATACACTGTATTCTTACATGATGTAAAATAAGCTAGAGGAAATATTATAAAGACAATTATAAGGATGGTGCATTTATGGTATCTATTGAAAAAAGTCTGCATATAACTGGACCTGCATAATTCAAACCCATTTTATTCAAGGTCAACTGTAGATGGATAAATGCATCTATATATATGTATTTATATGTATGATAAGAAAGACCATATCACCTAAACTATTTATAACCTGATTTTTCTCCTTGTACCCAGAGCAGTTAGTGACTGGATGGCCTAATTTAGTTGGAATTGCCTCTTCTTAATCTCTGCTCTTCAGTATATCCCTCATATTACTTTAATATTCCACCAATCAGAGAGTCTGTTAATGGGAGTTTAATTTTTAAAGTACTCTTGGGAGAGAGCTGGTTCTTTGAAAAGATAAACAGATTGATAAACCTTTAACCAGACTCACCAAGAAAAAAAGAGAAAGAATCCAAATAAATAAAATCAGAAATGAAAGAGGAGAAATAAAAACTGACACCACAGAAATACAAGGGATTATAAGAAAATATTACAAACAACTATATGCCAACAAATTAGACAACCTGCAAGAAATGCATAAATTCCTAGAAACATAGAATCTCCTAAAACTGAATCAAGAAGAAACAGAAAATCTGAACAGACAAATCACAAGAAATGAAATTGAAGCAGTAATAATAATTTTTAAAAAAACCCTCCAACAAACCAAAGTCCTGTACATGATAGCTTTACAGGTGAATTTAGCAAACATTCAAAGAACTAACACCTCTCCTTCTCAAACTATTCCTAAAAGCTCAAGAGGAGGGAAGACTCCCAAGCTCATTTTACGAGGCCAGCATTATCATAATGCCAAAACTGGAAAAAGACACTACAAAGAATGAAAATTATAAGCCAATATCCCCGATGAACATAGATGCCAAAATCCTCAACAAAATATTAGCAAACCGAATCCAGCAATGCATTAGAAAGATCATATACCATGATCAAGTGGGATTTATTCCTGTGATGCAAGGTTGGTACAATATCTGCACATCAATTAACGTGGTATACCACATAAACAAAATGAAGGATGAAAATAATCTAATCATATCAATAGATGTACAAAAAACATTAGACAAAATTCAGCAATCATTTATGATAAAAACTCTCAACATAATAAAGGCCAGAGCTCACATCATGCTCAGTGGGCAAAAACTGAAAGTATTTCTCTTAAGATCAGGAACAAGACAGGATGTCCACTTTCCCACTCCTATTCAACATATTACTGGAAGTCCTAGCCACAGCAATCAGACAAGAAGAAGCAATAAAAGGCATCCAAATTGAAAAGAAGAAAAACTGTCATTATATTTGCAGATCACATGGTACTGTATATAAAGAACTCTAAAGATTCCACACACACAAAAAAAAGCTACTAGAATTGATGAATAAATTCAGTTTTAGTAGCAGGATACAAAATAAATATCCAGAAACAGACTGCATTTTTATACACTAATAGCTGTCAGAAAAGGAAGCTAGGAAAACAATCCCATTTACAATTGCATCAAAAAATAGAAATAAAATACCTAGGAATAAATTTAACCCAGGAGGTAAAAGACCTGTACTTTGAAAATTATAAGATACTGAAGAAAGAAACTGAAGGTGCAAATAAATGGAAGCATATACCATGCTCATGGTCAGGAAGAATTAACATTTTTAAGTGTTGGGACTACCCAAAGCAATCTATAGATTCAACACAATTCCTATCAAAATACCAATGGTGTATTTCAAAGAACTAGAACAAATAATCCAAAAATTTATATGAAACCACAAAAGACCCCAAATAGCCTCAGCAATCTTGAGAAAGAACAAAGTTAGAGAAATCATGCTACCTGGTATCAAACTATACTACAGGGTCATAGTAATCAAAACAGCATGGTACTGGCATAAAAACAGACACATAGATCAATGGAACAGCATAGAGAACCCAGAAACAAACCTACACTTATATGGTCAATTAATATCTGACAAGGTGAGACAAGAATATACAACAGGGTAAAGACAATCTATTCAGTAAATGGTGTTGGGAAAATTGAACAGATAAATGCAAATATAAAAAACAAAACTAGACCACCTTCTTACACCATATACAAGAATAAAGCAAAAATGGATTAAAGACTTTAATGTAGGACTCAAAACCATAAAATTCTTAGAAGAAAACATAGACAACAAAATCTTGGGCATTTTTTTGCTATGGCTGGTGTGGCTCAGTGGATTGAGCACTGGCCTGCGAACCAAAGGGTTGCTGGTTTGATTCCTAGTCAGGGCACATGTCTGGATTGTGGGCCAGGCGCCTAGTTGGAGGTGTGCGAGAGGCAACCATATGTTGATGTTTCTCTCCCTCTCTTTCTCCCTCCCTTCCCCTCTCTCTAAAAATAAATAAGTAAAATATTTTTAAAAATATCATGCATTTCCCTTAGTAATGCTTTTTTTCTGATATATCTCCTTGGTCAAGGGAAATGAAAGAACAAAATAAACAAATGGGACTATATCAAACTAAAAAGTTTTTGCACAGCAAAGGAAACCATCAACAAAATGAAAAGACAACCCACTGAATAGGAGAACATATTAACCAATGATATATATAATAAGGGGTTAATATCCAAGATTTATAAAGAACTCATACATACTACTCAACACCAAAAAACAAAACAATCCAATTAAAAAATGAGCAGAGGACCTGAGTAGACACTTCTCCAAAGAGGATCTACAGATGGCTAATAGACATATGAAAAGATTCTCAACATCACTAATCATCAGAGAAATGCAAATTAAAACTACAATTAGATATCACCTCAGACCTGTCAGAATGGCTATCATCAATACATCAACAAACAATAAGTGTTGATGAAGATGAGGAGAAAAGAGAACGCTCGTGCACTGTTGGTGGGAATGCAGATTGGTGCAACCACTATGGAAAATAGTACGGATGTTCCTCAAAAAATAAAAAATGGAACTGCCTTGTGACCTAGTGATTCCATTTTTGAGTGTATATCCAAAGGAACACAAAACATTAATTAGAGAGAATATAGCACCCCTATGTTCACTGTAGCATTATTTATAATATTCAAGATATGGAATTAACCTAGGTGCCCATCAATAGACAAGTGGATAAAAATGCTGTGGTACATATATATGTGATGGAATATTACTTGGCCATAAAAAAGAATGAAATATTACCATTTGCAACAGCATGGATGGACCTAGAGGGTATTATGCTCAGTGAAATAGGTGAGTCAGAGAAAGACAAATACCATATGATCTCACTTATATGTGGAATCTAAAGAAGAAAGTAGATGAACAAACAAAACAGAAACAGACTCAGATACAGAGAACAAAGAACAGCCTGATGGTTGCCAGAGGGGAGGGAGATTGGGGGACTGGGTGAGACTAATGAAGGGGTTGAAAAGTACAGACTGGTAGTTACAAAATAGTCATGGGGATGTAAAGTAGAGTATAGGAAATATAGTTGATAATATTGTAATAACTATGTATGGTGCCAGGTAGGTACTGGAATAATCAGGGGGAGCACGTCAATGCTGTACACCTGAAACTAATAGAAAATAGTACTGGATGTAAATTGTAATTGAAAAAAAAATTTTAAAGAAAAACATAGTTATTCTCATATAATACAAAAAATGTTTCACTGATTATTTAATGAAAAAAACTGAAGATTGCTAGTAGAATAACACGATACTGTTCAGTCTTTTTATGTCCTCTGTTGGCTAAAGTCTGTGTTCAGAGCTGATAAAAGTTTGATATTGAATTACCTAGTAAAAGTATCGCTTTCTCTACATTATAAAACTCTCTAAAGGTAGCTTTGAGTTGTAAGGTATATAAGCACATTGCTTTATGGTCTGTAGTCTGAGCTGTAGGGAAAAAGATAACCTGTCTCCATTGAGATATAATCATGTACTTCACACATATATTCTCACTGACAGTGACCTTAATTTAATGCTATCACAATTAAGGACTTGTGTATGTTACAGTTGAAAGAGCAAGCATGGTCTTAGGAATCAAATGGTTTTGTGTGCAGTCTATATACTTTTGTTATGTAAGTATATGAGTAATGTAAATGCTCAGAGCCTCAATTAAAAAGTTTCCTATGTGTAAAATAGTGACAATAATACATATAGCACAAGGCTGTTGTGAGATATAATTGTTTGTAAAGGGTGTGGCATATAGTAAACAATTAATGCTTAATGGCTATCATAAAAATAAAATACTCTTGGGAGCACTAAGGGTAAATCAGTCATTCACATTTTAGTATGAAGTAATTCCAGTTGGCTTAATTCTTCAGATATGTAGTAAAGACCTACCATACTGAACTATGTTGAAATGTACTGGGAAAAATCAACATCCTATATTGGCTATTCTGAGAATGACACTATCAGTGTATGCAAGTGAGGTGGAGTGGGGAGGGAACGTGGCACAGGGAAGGAATAGCATGAAGGCACTGATGAAGAGTTGAGTACCAGAGAAGGGGGATGGAGAGTGTTGCTGAAGGGCCACAGAGGCTAAGAGTGGCTGCCATAGGCACTGATGGTTCCAACCTTCTCCACTGCTAAATCCTTTGAGCAGAGCTCCATATTCACAGGGAAGGGGGATGATTTGAGTTTCACCTCTTTCTTAGATGTTAGAGGAAATGGGCCAGTCAAGCATAACAGAAGAGCCAGAGAAGAGAAGAAGTTCCCTGGAAAACTCCATCTCTGAGTAGACACGTTGGGCAGGCATGAACTCACAATCAAGAGGTAAAACCCGATGAAAGTGTAGCTCAAGGGCTAGACAAGCACACCCTACAAGCAGAGCTGGCCTATCCCATCATGGAAGCTATAGGGCTCCCAGCAGTAATGTACAGTGATGAAGGGAGAGATCTGGTAAACAGAGATCTTAAAACTGTTTTTGCCTACTTTTTTTCTTTTGGCATTTTCCCCCTTCTTCTAGGAGCCCTATTACTCAGTGACTAACATTTTATTCACTTGTTCTGCCGCTTATTATGATGCTTCACATCACTTTTCCTGGTCTAACATAGAGATGTCTCCATAGACCTTAAAATATCCTGAGTATCAGCCTCTGTTTCTCTTGGGCTCTCTCCTAACTCACTTCCCACTTGTTACAACCAAAGAGGTGGTCGTCATTTCCAGTGAGTCATATATTTGAGCTCCATGCCACTCTTAGGAGACAAAACATTTCCATTGTTAAAAAGATTCATAAAAAAAGAAAGGAAAAACAGTTAGGTTTTTCAGATTTTCCTTTGGAAACCAACAAAGAGCAAATTTTAAAGCATTATTCATTTCTTGAAGTCTCTATTTAAGTCAATAAATAAAATTATTGTGATGTGTCTATAAAATTTATTAGGTATGACTCCCTAGTGATTTTTAAAAACAAAGTCCATATATTCCAATTATGATGAGCAGGAATTTGGCATGCATAAACTTAGAATGGAATCCAAACAGAGAAACTGGCAACTCAAGAAACTGGCTCCCCAGATGGAGTGCCTAAATTTCTTCCCTGACACTGTTTCGAAGTTATCGCCACTACCTCCCAAACTTCAATCCCACATGGCCAAGTGTGGTCTGACCACTGCCATGTGATTGCCTTACTGTCGTTGCCTCTTCAACTAATTATATCTAAGAACTTATCTCTCATCACCTCCCATCATTTTCATTCCTAATCATTTTTTAATTTGACGGTATAGCTGGTAACACCAAATTATTTAAGCTGGAAATTTCAGTGTTGTATTAGTTTCCTGTTGCTGCTTTAACAAATTACCATGAACTTAGTGGTTTACAACAAGACAAAATTGTTATGTTAGAGTTCTGTAAGTCAGGCGTCTACGAGGTGTTTCATCAGGCGAAACTCAGGGTGTCAACAGGCTATATTTCTTTCTGGAGGCTCTAGTGGAGAATCTGAGTTTTTGTTTGGGGGGGAGGGGGCGTTGACAGAATTGAGTACCTGTGGTTGTAGGACCGAGGTCCTCATATTCTTGCTAGCTATAAATTGAAGGCTGTTCCTAAATTCTAGATGCCACCCATATTTCTTGGCTCATGCCCCATTCCTCCATCTTCAAAGCAAGAAACTGTGAGATGGCATGGGGAGTCCTCCTTATGCAGCATCCCTCTGACTCACTCTTCTGACTTCCTCTTCCACTTTCAGAACTCTTGTGATTATATTGGACCCACCCAGGGAAATCCATGATAATCTCTTCACCTCCTGGTCCTTAACTTTAATCACATCTTCAAAGTCCCTTTCGCTATGTAAGACAACATATTTACAAGTTCCAGGCATTGGGACATGGACTTCTTTGGGGAACCATTATTCTTCCTACCATGCTCAGAAATCCAGTATTTTATAATTAAGAAAAATATGAGTTGCAAGGAACCATTCTTTATGAAGAAAAATCCCACAGGTGTTAAGTGAAGGATCAGAAACCCTGAGTGAGTTTCAGCAATAGAGGTTACAAACCAAATGCTCAATCTCTGGCCATTTCTCCAAACTCCTCCGATTCCCCACCTCTCATCTCCATATCCAGTCAACCATCCTGTGCATTCCTCTCACTGTAACATAGGACTGTTGCAAGGATTAAAGACAGATGCTATATGTGTGATAATCGTGAAAACTGTTCCCTGTGATCCAGGCTTAATGTACTAAGGGCTTACACATTTTAGTATTTAAACAACTCTACGAAATATGTGAATTTATTAGCACGAATCCTTTTTGGTGCTTTAGAAACTGCAGCTGGGCAAGGTTTATTGACTTATTCAAGGGCTCACCAACAATTCATTGTAGAGCTGGGATTTGAACCCAGGTAGTTTGACATCAGAGCCTACCCTCTGAGCTTCTATTCTATCCTACTTCCAATGACAAACTCTGCAGACCATAAACGAGTATATAAATGTAGGGTATTATTATGAATATTCTCTAATCTCTCTCTCCTCTGTCCCTTTTCCCCATGCTTACTATCTCCATTCAAGCCCAGGCCTTGATTGCCTCATACATGAGTGAAATATTACAACCTTGGAATCTTTTAATTGGAAGGGATCTTAACATTCTTTGCCTCTGACTTCTCCCCCAATGCAGTAAGCCACCCACCAAATGCACACCATTGGCTGACAATCCCAATTCAGCTCTATCTTGCCCACACAGTGGGAGTCAACATGGAAGTTTCTGAAAGTCTGAATTACTTACTAACAGTTATAAATCAGGAGATCTGAAATAAAATTTCAAACTTTCAAACTTCCGAAACTGGAAGTTTTAGATGACCCTTTTATGTCAGCTCACTGGCCCTCTAAAGCATGCCCTGGCTGCAGAAGCCAATGGAGTTGGCTCTCTCCTCTTTGTATCTTAAAGTTTATTAACTGACTACACCATTTACTTGGCATTTGAGCATATACTGTTAGGCATTGTTATTTAACTTTGCCACTGTATGTCTTATGTTCCCAAATAGATGCTAAGCTGCTTGATGCTCTATTTATTATCCCCCAGCAATTCAGTCCAGTGCCTTGTATCTAGCAGATGTTCAAAAACAGTTTTCGATTGACTGATGATATTATTGAGTCTGTCAATCAGGAACTAGTCAGGAACCAATGCGGGTAGTTCAAGAGCAGGAATTTAATCCAAATATTGCAAGGGGTCAGGCCCCTGTGATACAAAGTAGAGCAGGGGAAAGATGGGAAATGGATCTAAGAGCAATGAAGCAGAGTGCATGAAGGGAAGACTTGAGAATACTTCCTGAATGACTATTATTTATAACCTGAAGTTTCGAGTAGTAGTTATAACTGCCAATTACAGTGTATAGATTGTTTAACAGATTTTACAAATATGTGTGAAAATGACCCTTCAAGTACAAATCATACAGAACACAAAAATTTCAGCTGTGACCTCAATAATATACCTATTTAATTGACCTTCCTTCTTTTCCTAATGCCCTCTCCCTGCTCTCTTACTCCTGATTCCTGGGATCACCTCCCAAACTACCTGTACCCAGGTCATGCAAGGTCATGTCTAGGTGTTTCTGAAGTTTTTGGGGTTTTCCCCACTGTTTAATACTGTGGGGGTGTAAGACTTAAAATGTGAGCTGGTTGATTGTCTTAAACCTGTGAGTGTGGTAATACTAATGAGTATTTACTTCCAACACATTCACCCCCAAGTTGGATGGGAAAGATAAAGGCTTAATCTTCTGCTAGTGGATCTAAAGAGGATATGATTAGCCTCTTTTGTATAAATATTTTAGACACAGTCAAAACTTGTAATCTGATGGCAGTCTTTGTCTGGACTGAATTACTGTTCCATAGAGAGATGATTCAAAACAAGGCACCATGCCTAAGTGCGATTATATGGGAACCCCCCAAATAATAATATTTTGTTATTATATTGGCATTTCGGGTCTTGGAACAATAGACATTCTTCCAAGAATTGTATTTTCAGATTTTACTATATAACCAACAACACAAATGAAAAGATTTCTATTTCAGCATAGCCAAAATGTGTTTACTTGAGCTATGACCATTTCATGTCACACTGCTCAATAAATACTCTGACATAACATTTTTATTGAACAATTAATAATGACACCATTAAAGAAAACTTCAGCTCCTAGCTGATGGAAATTCTCAAAGTGCAAACGATCAACAATTCTAGGTGGGCATTGGCCAAAATGCAAAGAGGGTAAGATGTGTTCTAGATCCCCCAGCTCCTGGTTCTTGCTCTTCTCCCACCCTCTCAGAGTACCACCCAGCCACTCCCTTGCCCTTTACCCCTCCAGAAGTGATCTTGGCTCTCTCAGGGGTTTATGAGCTACCCTTTCCTCAAGGGTGTAGGAGATACATTTTGGAGTAGCCATAAATTCTGTGAAATAGAATGCAAATTTGTGTGTATTCATATGCATTTTTTCAGGAAAGAGTAGCATCCCAAAAGGGAGTCTATTTTTAATTAACAAGCATTTATATAGCATTAATATGACCAAGCACTTCACAAATATTAACTCACTTGGTCCTCATACCAACATATGAAGCAAGTTACTCTCATATCACAGATAGGGGCAGAAACTCAGGCACAGGGAGATCAAGTAACCTGCCCAAGATTACTAGTAAAAGAACAGAACTGGGATCTAAGCGTAGGCAGTCCAGCCCCACACTACACTGGACTACTTCTTCTCTTGGGCTGTGGTCTAAAAAATGAAAAAGTCACCAACCTACTGGCTGTCCACTCTGCTCCCCCAGGAGGGATGTGCACTTTAGAAAGGATGAGAACCTTGAAATAAACTATTTCTGACAGGTGGGGGATATTGGGGCATTACTCCTGTTCCCAGTACCCCTGAAGTTAGATACATAGACAGTAATCTAGGCTGCTGTTCAAGGCCAGTGCAGATAATGCTAGCCATGATTTGTGTCACTATTTCTGAAGGCTGGTACCTTCTGGAACTGTTTCAGTCCCATATGTAAATGTGGCTCAGTGCTCCAGGAAGCTAGATGGAAGGAGACAGACTTCCTTTATTGAACACTTACTACACTTGGTGTTATACCCATCCTTCTTCATGAAATCTCCCTACATTCCTGTGAAACAGATGGCCCTCTACCCAGACCTCATCTCCCCCTTCCTTCCTCTCACTCAGCCACAGTGGCTTCCCTGCTGTTTCTCTAACACAAGAGGCATATCACCACCTCAGGGCCTTTGCACTTACTGTTCCCTCTGCCTGGGACACTTCTCCTCCAGAAAGCCTTTTGGCTTGCCCTAGCACTTCCTTTGAATTTTGCTCAAATGTCACCTTCTCTAAGAGGCTAATCTAGACTACTCTTTTTAAAATTACAACACTTTCCCCCTGAGCCAGACCCTTTCCATCCACTTGTTCACAGCACTCCTTGCCATGTAATAAGTACATATATTTTTATGTATACATGTACAAACACACACAAACAGAGCCCCAAAAGTGGGTGTCTCCTACGTTTTTCACCCTAAATCCCTCACTTGCCTCATCCTAGTCCTAGTGCTCTGCAGTATATAAGACATTTTTTGCCTCCAAAACCCAATTTTCACCCCCATGAGGGTGGTATTGCCCCCATAGAGAATGCATACTCTAGGGTTATCTCTGTTTCCTCCTGAAGAGATACAGCTTAAGAAAAGCAATATTTGCTTGGGCGCCCCCGCCTCCTTGATTCCGACTACTGTCTAGGATGACTCTGCTGCTAGTTCACATGTTCTTTCATGCCAAAGCACCTGTAATTTATAGGTTAGCAAGAGTTTCTTGTGGTACAGTTGCAAGTGCAGAAACACCTGGAAAGCTGGAGATTGAGACACTAGTAATTAGTGTCTCCCGTAGGCCACACCACTCTTTTCCAGGTTACAGTTGAGCAGTAACCCCTGGGCATCTTAGTTTAGGTTCTCCGGGGGTGCACAGCCTATGATAAGGGCTTGGTACCAAATAGACTCGCCATTCCCCTGTCTCCCCAGCCCTTCCCCATTCTCTCTCCAAGCCCCTGGCACAAAACAATATTTTATTTTATATAGCTATGAAATAAACAAGGAGCATGATCTGAAATGAGAAGGCCAGAGCAGATTGACCAAGACACAATGAGGACTTGAACCCATGCTTGGAAAGCTGCTGTGAAAAGAGGTTCAACAGATACTTCTAAGGTAAGATTAAGGGATTTGGGGTGGCATCACTGGGATGTGGGGGCAAGGGAGAAACAGGAGTCAGCCTGCCAATGGTTAACCTAACAAACCCCAGCAGTCCATGTGACATTGCCCCAAATCCCTCAAGTGTGGTAGGTAAGTTAAGAACCTAGACTCTAAAACTCAGACAGCCTAGGTCCAAATCCACCATTTTGTAATTTTGTACTTTTGTAATCTGCTCCTATGTAACTGGATAATTTACATAATCCACCTGGCACTTCAGTGTTCTATCTGGAAAATAAGAGTAAAGATAATTATAAGAGGACATACTTCATAGGTACTACTATTACAGCATTGAGAAGAATACACAGTAAATACTGCTCGTGTCAGTAATTAATACAGTGATGTCTATTCCTCATTTTCCTAGTGACTTTTCTAAAAATGATTTCTCCCTTTTATTGAGCAAGACTCCCACTTTAGTTTCTTTCCTCTTTATGTTTTTTTTTTTTTTGTTTGTTTGTTTCAAATTGTCCTTGGGGTTTTCAAAATGCCCTTGGGATCACTTTGGAAACATGTGAGGAAAGAGACAAGTCAAAGGGTTTCAGATCTGGAGACCATGCCTTATGTTTCCTTATGTACAAAGCCAAGACTCAGCAAAGTTTCAGGGAAAAATTGTAAAATACAGTTAATCATGATATTATTAGATTGTCCTCTAGTTGGGTGCACAGTCTCCATAGAGGTCATAGGCTGGTTTAAAGAAATGAACATTAATTTCTTTTCTGATTATAATAATAATGTGAAGAAAATTCTAAACTACAGAAAACTATAAAGAAAAACTCAAAAAGATAATGTTGGCTGGTTGTAAGGATCTTCAGAATATCTTTGGGCCAGTTGCAAACAGAAATAACTAAATACAGCCTTGGGAGATGTTAGTATCATGTTTTATTTAGGAGTGTTAACAGATACAAAATTGAGCTCATTAGCTTTGTAGTATGTGTGATGGCTTTGTAATGTAGCATCATTGCTAGTTTGAGCTACGTTTTCCAGAATTCCCTTTTCTTTATGTTTCTGGATAGTGTAGAACATAAGAGAGCTTCTTGTGGGAGATTTGGGTAGAAGTGGAGTAGCAGCCATTGTATAGCTCCTACATGTTGGCAGTTATTAAGTGCCTCACATCATTAATATGAGGGAGCTACCAGCCTTCCCCTCAACCCTCCTTTGGCTTCTCTAACTCCTGGGCCAAGTATATATTTAATTTTGTGCTGAAGGACTCAGCTTCTGCAGACATTCATATGACCATGGTCTCTTCTCTCAGAATCCTACCACAGCCTGGGGTCCCTCTCTTATTGACCCAGGTGTAAGCTTCCACTACTGTCTGTCATATCCTCTATCTGGCCCCTGGTCTAAGTTGTCCATAGCATCATCTTTGCAGCTCTGTCCCTGTCCCTGGCTCTCAAGACATCTAGCCACTAGGGGCATGAGGGCAGTTTAGAATCCCTACCCTGCCACACAAGAGATGAGAAAGACTTAGAGAGAATACCATCTCCAGCCTTCTCTCTGCCTAAACACACTGTACCACTGTTTCTCATCTCTACCATTGCCCTGTGTTGATGTACAGGCCCCTGTGAGTTCTCGCCAGTTTTAAGTGGAAAGTGGGACACAATGTCCTCTGTTTTCAGTTCCCTCCTCAACCTATCTAGAGTCTCTATCATTCCTTGTCACCACTTCTACCTGCCAGGGAAAAAGGGTCAGGACACAACAGAACTGGCCTCATGTCTATGTGTGGGGAGTGGTATTTGGAGTGTGTGTGTGAGATTGGCTGAGGATCAGATCAACGCCATGGTATCTATGATCTCATCTTTACAGATATGGAATTGAGAGAGAAAAGGACCAGCACTGGGTTTACTATTGGAAGGCAAAGTCAAACAAGACAGGTGCCCTGCCACCAAATGGGAGGGGGATTGGGGAGATGGGTGAAAAGGGTAAAAGAGATTACAAAATACAAATTTCCAGTTATAAAAATAGTCATGGGGATGTAAAGCACAGCATTGGGTATATAGTCAATAACATTGTACTAATGATGTATGGAGCCAGGTGGGTACTGGAAATATTGGGGGCATCACTTCCTAAGGTATAGAAGTGTCTGATCACTATGTTGTAGACCTGAAACTAATTTAATATTGTACATTAACTGTAATAGAAAATAAATGTTCTAAAAAGAGAGGTGCCCTGCCTTTCAGGAGCATATAGTCTACCTTCTACAGCTCTAACATGTGCTGTACAAAGAAGAACCAAGACTTGGATAGACAAAACATGAGAGGGTAAGAGGAAACAAGACAGTGAGGCCTTGGAGAAGGGGAATTATAGGGGAATCTAATACTGGAAATGCCTGCAGCACAAAAAGATCTAGACCCAGCCCAAAGAAAGATTATGTTGGGAATTATAGCTCATGAGATCACCAAACTGGCTCAAATGTGTAATTGTTTCCAAATGGGGAAGATAACTCTGCAAGAATGAAATTATAACCATCTTCCACTATTATGATGTCACCTCACCCTCTGGAAAATAGTTGTACCTAAAAGAAGACCTCCTTTGAAGATTTTTTTTTTTTTTTATAAAAAACAAAGAAAGGAAAGGAAGGGAGAAAAGGCATTGGTATGGCCTGGGAGAGCTAGAGGCTAGATGTAAGTATAGTTACCTGCCCATTTAGACTTCTGATAAATCAAGAGCGACCCCTTCAAACATCACCAAATTATACAACTGGAAGTGTTAAGGTCTAAGGATTCTCTCTATTGGCCACTGTCCTAACAAGAGTGTCAGACCTACCTCTTCTTGCTGTCAAGAGCTATTGAGTCATCTCTCAGGCTTCCAGGGTGAAGCTACTGTGTTTGCAGTCCAGATTCCCCAGAGCCAGGATAAATGGCTGCTCTCCGGCAGCTTACCCCAGGCTCCCGCTCCATCTTCTCCTCATGCCTCAGTGACATGTTCATTCAGTCTTCAGACACTTACTAAGCAGCCTGATATAGTATGAACAGTAGTCTATAGATTCTGATAGGGTATCCTCCAAGCTGTGTGACTCTGGGCAAATGACCTCATCTCTTTAATGCTCAGTTTCACATCTGTAAACTGAGACTAAAAATATCTGCCATGAAGAGTTTTTGTGAAGCTTAATTGAGATGACATACATAAAGTACCTAAAAGGGCCTGGCCCAGAGCAGGCCCTCCATGCCCATTACTTTTCCTCCCATTAGTTTCCCACCTGCCTCATGAAACCGCCATTCTCCCTTCTCATCTGGCACTGGCAATGCACTGAAAGGAGTCAGGATGTGAAGGAAGTACGTAATGACATGATACAAAGTGACAAGTATAAAAAAATGGGTGAAAAGAAAAAAGGGCACTGGAGAGAGAGATTTAATTTTGAAGAGGTCAGGGCAGGTTTTATAGAGGTATTAATATTTGGTTGGACCTTGGAAGATGAGTGTGTTTCCAAATGCGGATAACCCCAGGAAGCAGAGGGAGGGAGTAGGGAAGTGAGATAGGGAAGCAGGTAAAGTCCATAATGGGTACATTAATGAGCAGGATTCTACTATGGACAACTGGGGCACACGTCAGCTTGCCCAACCAAGAAATGAGGAAACTGGCATAGGTAAACACCAGTTCCCATCTCTCACTGTTGTGGGGTATTAACTCCCTGGCACTTTTGGCTTTTTCCATGCACAGGCAAAGCATAGACCTATGGGCACAGGTCATTCTCAGTCAGAGAGAAACATGGGAGTCATCAGCATACACAGGATCTATCTGTAGGTGACTTCTTGGGTGGGCCAGGGAAAATTGACAGGGCACTAATAGCATCTGCTACCGGTGGCTTAACATTTAACTAGACTAATACAAAGATTTGGCCAAAGGCCATATGCTAGAACCCTATAGCACTGACTCACATTTGATGACTCAATTACACTTTGTATTGTTCTCATGTGTCATAATTATGTCCCTTCAATTGGCATGTAAATTCCCTGAAGTCAGAGATGATGTTCTCTGCTGGGCACCTAGCAGGCCCTCATTACTACACAACTGATTACACAGGGGAACAATTTTTAACATAATTCCTGTTGAGTTCGAATTCTCAGCTGTTTTAGACTTACATAGGCATGCTGATTTCAAAACTGTAGTTAGTTTTCTTCTATCAAGTCAGGTTTTTTCTGCACAGCTTATCTTTTTTTTTAGTATATTTTATTGATTATGTTTTTACAGTAGTTCCAATTTTTTCCCCTTTGCTTCCGTCTGCCCAGTACCCCCCTTCCCTCCAACAATCCCACCCCCCTTAGTTCATGTTCATGGGTCATGCATATAAGTTCTTTGGCTTCACCCTTTCCTATATTATTCTTAACTTCCCCCTGTCTATTTTGTACCAACCGATTATGCTTCTTAATTCCTTGTACAGCTTATCTTAATGTGACCACTCTAGGCTGGATCAAGGCTGGATCAAGCCTGGATCAAGGGAAGCACTAGTGCTCTCCTATTGGCTGAGAGCAAACTTCCCTTGAGTGGGGAGGGGTGGGGGATGGCTTTGGAGACCAGCGACAGGTTCATATTTGTCTAGGCTATTCAGTTACACATGAGACAGTGTGGTGAGAGGTTGTGTGCTGCTCTGTATAGTGAATCATATTCCGAAGTGTGGTCTGAGCTCTTGTCTGTATACAAAGAGTTAGCAGAATTTATTTTTTTGTTTACATATGTACTTATTCCTTTCCTTCAGATCATAGCCCCTGCTATTTCTCATCATAAGTGCCTAAACAACCCTGATTCATTTGTTATATGTGTGGAAGTTTCACCTTTCCCAAAGGACAAACATCCGCGCATTGGTCAGGCAAGCGTGTTTTGCATATTTTAAAGTAAAACTTGGTGATCAAGATAAGTCTTGGGCCCCTCACAAGGTGTGCAAGCAGTATGTCGAGAGTTTATGGATGTGGACAAAGGGAACACGTGGTAAATTGCCATTTGGTATACCTATGGTTTGGCGAGAGCCCAGAGATCATTCAAGTGACCGTTAATTTTATATAGTAAAAAGGTCAGGATATAACAAGGAAAATAAATGTAAAATAGAGTATCCTCGTCTACCATCAGCTATATGCCCAGTGCCCCATTCATCTGAAATCCCAGTGCCAGTTTTCATTGAACTACCCTCTTTTGAAAAACAGGAGTACGGTGAAGAACTAAGTGACAGCAACGATGAAGATTTTGAAATTGAAGATGACTCAGTTCGTAAGGGATTTGATCAGCATGAGTTGAATGATTTGGCACAAGATTTGGGACTATCCAAAAAGGCTTCAGAACTCCTAGCATCAAGACTGCATGAGAAAAACTTGCTTGAAAAAGGAGTGAAGGTATCCTACTTTCAATCAAGAGAAAGTGCGTTTCTGCAGTACTTTCGAAGTGATAGTGGCTTAGTGTATTGCCATAACATGACATGGTTTAATGGAGGAACTGGGAATTCCAAATTATAATGCAACTGAATGGCGACTGTTCACTGATAGCTCAAAGCAGAGCATAAAGTGTGTCCTCCTCCACAATGGCAGTTTATTTGGTGCACTCCCAATTGGCCATTCAGTTTGTTTTTGTGAAGAATATGAAGACATAAAGAGAGTCATTGATTTGTTGCAATATCACAAGCACAATTGGATCATCTGTGTTGACCTTAAAACAGTCTGCTTCCTTCTTGGTCAGCAACACGGATGCACCAAGTATCCCTATGTTCTGTGTATGTGGGACAGCAGAGCTCGTGAGAAGCATTGTGTAGAGTTGAATTGGCCTCCAAGATCTGACCTCAAACCTGGTGATCCAAACATTCTACATGAGCTACTTGTTGACAGAAAGAACATTATATTCCCATCTCTGCACATAAAACTGGGTTTCATGAAGCAATTTGTTAAAGCTTTGCCAACTGAAGGAGACTGTTTCAAGTATCTCATTTTGGCATTTCCCAGCCTGTCATTTGAAAAGATAAAATACCTTAATATGTAGGTTTGGTAGCAGAACTTTACCACTTGTCCACAATTTGACTTACAGTAACAATATATAGCCTTTATATGATTAAAATAACTCTAAATAAACAGTATATTCAGGTATTTTTTTTCTTTATTTTCCTTTGTATATACATTTTGTATGATTTTTGGGACAAAGGGAAGGTATCCTGTACCTTAAAAAGTTGACATGATGGATTCAGATGCCAAAAGTTAGTCAAAAACAAGTGTCAGCTCTAACTCAATGAAAATTGTGTTCCCCAGTGTTATCCAATGCAGAAGTAGCAGGTCAGTCCCCTAGGCCTTCATCAAAGGCCAGACCTAAGCCATTCTGAACTGAAAAGAACCTGCGTCAGTCCAAAGCTGTTCAGGGAAATGTTACCTATGAGCCGTCTGGATGATCCAATCTAATATTCAGTGATTCTCACAATTATGGATTCCACCATTATTTTTAACATACAGGTGCACAACCACTGAGCAACTGAGCCTAGCATAGCAGAGAAGTTAAGAATTCGATGGATAGTATAGTACTTCAACACATAAAGATTGGGTCATATGGCTTGAATTTGAATTGCAGCTCTGCATCTGAAATGTTTAACCTGAGGCAAGTTGCTTACCTTCTCTGTGCCTCACTTTCCTCATCTATAAAATAGAGCTAATAATATACTTCAAAGGGTTATTGAGTGAACTTTAAATGAGTTATCCTTTTATAAGGAATCAAAACAGCATCTGGCACATGGTAAGTGCTATCAAGGTGATTATTAAATAATTGAAACTCTTAGTGTGAGTTCTGAAAGATAATAATAAACTTCTAGTTAGCCCTTTCTAGATCCCCAAACACTTCGTTCAGAAAAAACATTGCATATACAATGTTATATGCTAATTATATATCAATAAAGCTGGAGAGAAAAAAAAAAAGAAAGGTCTTTGTCTTCAAGGGACTTTTATTTAAAGCATATGAGGTCTGTTCGGAGAAAGTCCAGTCATTGTTAATATAATGAGAACTGTTTGAGCAACATCAATATAACCTGACACCCAGGGAAAGTGGACTGGAATGTACATGTGTGAACAATAATGACTTCACTGTACAAGTCAGTGGGGGCAGTAGACGATGCCATTGAGTGAGCATGTGTACTGTGTGGCTGTTACATTCAAAATGACTGAGCGAGTAGAGCAATGAATCTGCATCAGATTTTGTGTTAAGCTTGAACATTCCTACGTGGAAACTATTTGGATGATTCAGAAGGCTGCAGTTATGGGCAGCTGGTGATTGGCAGCTTCATCATGACAGTGTACCCGCTCATACATCATATCTTGTGAAGAGTTTTTTGGTGAAACATCAAATTACCCAGGTGACTCAGCCCCACTACAGCCTAGATTTGCCCCGCTGCAACTTCTGGCTTTTCTCAAAACTAAAATCACCTTTGAAAGGAAAGATATTTCAGACCATTGATAAGATTCAGGAAAATACGATGGGGCAGCTGATGATGATTGGGAGAACTGTGTGAGGTCCCAAGGTATCTACTTAAAAATTTTTTTTTAAGATTTTATTTAATTTTAGAGAGAGGGGAAGGGAGGGAGAAAGGGAGAGAAACATCAATGTGTGGCTGCCTCTCATGTGCCCCCACCTGGGGACCAGCCTGCAACCCAGGCATGTGACCCTTTGGTTCATAGGCTGGCACTAAGTCCACTGAATCACACCAGCCAGGGCCCAAGGTGCCTACTTTGAAGGGAACTGAGGTGTCATTGTCCTATGTACAATGTATCTTCTTCAATAAATCTCTCTGTTTTTCATATTACATTGCTGGATACCTTCTGGACAGACCTTGTATATTGAACTTCAGAAGAGTCCATTGGGGGAGCTCATGATTGCACCCATTTTGAAGATGAGGAAATAGAGGTTCCTGTTGGCCTAGTGGCAAATCAAGATCATGCAAATAGCCAGTGGCAGGCATGGTGAGGGCTCTAACCCTAGATCTTACCACTTTTCTACTGTACTATCAGCAATAATGTTTCAAACAATTCTTTATGACAGTGGCTCTACACTTTGAGGCTGCATTGGCATCACCTGAAGGGCTGATTAAAACAGACTTCTAGGCCCCACCCTCAGTTTGCAATTCAGCAGGTCTAGGGTGGGCCTGACAATATGTACTTCTAAAAAGCTCCCAGGTGATGCTGATGCTACTTGTCTGGGGCCATACTTTGGGCACCACTGCTTTCAGAAATCAATTCATATGAGAGTCAGAGCAAGAAATACATTCAACGGCTGTAAGCATCCACTTACTTAGGTTTTCTCTGCCAAGATTTGTTTCAGAGCTACGTACTTTCTGGTTTACCTGCTCCATTTCAACATTTAAATATACGTTTTAAAAAATACTTATTTCTTCCAAGCAGCCTTCATTTTGATGATTTTTCTCCTGTTCCACTTTCCTTCCTCATCTACCCTTATGGTGGAAAAAGCACTGAAACATTAGACCAGAAATCTAGTATCTCGTCTGGCTCCATCGCTTCCTAACCAGTGATGTCTGTAGGGACATTTGCTCATCAGTAAAGTAGGGACATTTGATTTTTGTTCTGCCAATACAACAGTGAGATGATGTGTGTGAATACAGTTGACATAACATCACATGGCCACAACAGAATTTGTATCCCATGATATATATCTAGAGGAGTTTTCTCTCCCTACTTCTGCCAGCTGTGTAGGCAGTGGTTCTCAAAGTGTAATCTCTGAACCAGTCTCATCAACATTACCTAGGCGCTTGTTAAGAAATGTCAATTCTCAGGCCCCACCCCAACCCTACGGATTCAGAAACTCTGGGGGAAGGACCCAGAAATCTGTACTTTAACAAGGCCTCGAGGTAATTCTGGTGCACATTCAAGTTTGATAACTCTGATTTTGTGATTTAGACTACAAAATTCAGAGCTCGCTATACATCCCAGCTCAGCCACTTCTTTGAGCAAGTTGCTTCCCTCTCTGAGCCTCAGTTTCTTGATCTGAGATATGGGGCTAAGACTATGATCTCCTTTTATAGATTAGGTTGAAAAGTTTAAGAGAGAGAGAATATAAAGCACATAGGGACCTGGTACATTGTAAGCAGTCAGTACACATTAAGCTCTTATTTTTTTGTCAGCTACTGTGGCTTCTTGACAAAATGCACCAGTACCTTCTTTTTGAAGGACTACCTATTCTGTTTTAGCATGTTGGGCAATTTGCCATTGATTTTGTGTTCGTGTCTGTGTGTATGTGTGTGTCTTGTGTATATGTTTTGTTTATGTTATTGTTGTTTGCTCCTAGTAGATATTTGCTCTAGCCAATCAAGATTCCTTGGTCCTTCTACTCTTCTGAGTAAGAAAGGTATTTCTCTGTGTGTCTTTAATAATGTCTTCTTAAATAACATTCCAAACGAGCATTCCCTACATTTGCATAACACTGTATTATTTTGGCAGTTTTACCCATAGATACTGCAGCCCCAAGATTTCTAGTCTTTTTACTGCCTTCTTCAGATACTTTTTCTCCTTGTTTCATAAGCATCTAATGGTTCTCTTTTCTGAAAACCATGGTGTTTCATTTGGCTGATTCTTTACCTCCCCTAAATTTCCATGCAGAAATGTCTTCAAGTAAATACTTTTAAAAAGAAATAAACACCAGAAATAGATCCTCATATATATAGACATTGATTTTTGACAAATGGGGAAAAATAGTCTTTTCAACAAATGGTGATGGTAAAACTGTATACACACATGCCAAAGAATGAAGTTGGACCCTTACCTTACACCATATACAAAAATGAACTCAAAATAGATTAAAGGGCCTAAACATAAGAGCTAAAACTATAAAACTCTTAGAAGAAAAATGAGGGAACATTTTCATGACATTGGATTTAGCAATGATTTCTTAGATATGACAGCAAAAGCAAAGGCAACAAAGTAAAAATAGATAAATTGGGCTTCATCAAAGTTAAAAACTTTTGTGGATCAAAGGACACTATTAAGAGAGTGAAAAGACAACCCACAGAATAAGAGAAAACCTTTGCAGATCATGTATCTGATAAAGGATTAATATCCAGAATGTATAAAGAACTCCTAAAATTCAACAACAAAAAATCCCCAAAACCCAATTCAAAATGGGCCAAAGATTTAAAGGCTTTTTTGCAAAGAAAATATACAAATGGATAATAAGCACATGAAAGATGCTCAATATCACTAATCATTAAGAAAATGTGAATCAAAACCACAATGAGATACCATTTCACACCCATTATCAAAACAACAGAAAATAACAAGTGATGGTAAAGATATAGAGAAACTGGAATCCTTGCGCCTTGCTGGTAGGACCGTAAAATGGTATAGCCACCATGGGAAACAGTTTGGCAGATCCTCAAAAAATAATATATAGAACTACCATATGACCCAGCAATTCCACTGCTAGGTATATATACCCAAAATAATTGAAAGCAGGGACTCAAACAGATACTTGTACACCAATGTGCAAAGCATTATTTATAATAGCCAAAAGGTAAAAATAACCCAAATGTCCACCAACAATTAATGGATAAACAAAATGTGGAATATTATTCAGCTTTAAAAATGAATGAAATCTTGATACATGCTATAATATGGATAAAACTCAGAAACATACTAAGTGAAAGAAGTCATACATGAAAGAAGAAATATTGTATGATTCCACTTATATGGCAGATTCATAGCAATAGAGGTTATCAGGGACTGGGGGGAGATGGGGAGTTATTGTTTAATGGGTATAGAATTTCTATTTGAAATGATGAAAATGTTCTGGAAATGAACAGTGGTGATGGTTGCACAAAATTACAAGTATATTTAATGCCAGTGGATTGTACACTTAAAAATAGTTAAAATGGTAAGTTTTATTTTATGTCTATTTTACCACAGTAAGGAATTCCTAAATAAACACACACATACACACACACACATACACACACACACACAATGAAGGAAAACAGATACCTTACCTTCTAGGGATGTAACGAGAACAACATGAAGACAAATGACAAGGAATATTTTCAACATCAGTAAAAGTTGTTCAGGTCTGCCAACATGACCACACTGCCCACCAGAGAAAAACATTCTGGAATAAAATAATGAGAAAACAATCATCAGAGCATGCCATAATCACAATACAGCAATAACCAAAAGTCTATTTCCTCAGCCAAGGCAAACTGCAATCCAACTTCCTTTAAATCACTGTAGTTGCAGAGAATTGGCAATACTAGGCAGACACTGTCTACAAAAAGCAAAACTCACATTTATTATGGGAGGACCACTCAGTGGGATATTATATTATGTTAAAAATGACAAGCAAGGTCATTCATGTGGATTTATGGAAATCATCAACACATGCAAAATATCAAGAAAAAGCTAAAAACACAAAACACTGCATATATAATTATTACCACTAAGCTAGTTTAAAACTATGCTACACATCAGAAGGGGTCACAGAATCTTACAAACAATCTACTCTTGTTTATGTCTTATATTGTAAAAGGATGAGTATGTTGCATTTCTTCTTAATTACATGTTCGTTTATTATCATTGCTTGCATTTTTAGTAGTCAGGAGGGCAGAGTCAACATTTTTAAAACAAAATTTATATCAGAACTGAATTTTAAAAACTCATTTACCATTCACTTATTAATTCATTCAGTAAATATTTATTGAAGGCCAACATACATCAGATGATATGTGAGGGTTGAATAGGAGTTAACTAGATGAGATACATGTGGTGGAGGTGGGACAGGAGCTAGGGGGAGCTCAACACACAAAAATTAGAATTGCACATACTAAGACTGTTCCTCTCATAGCAGGGAGGCAATGAGAGCCCAATGAGTAGGCTCTCTCTGTAAGGCCACTGGGGAAAGTGGCTGGGAGAGACTAGGCTCTGTGTTCTCAGCTGATAGAGCTCCTGGCCACAGGGCACCCATGAACCCAGCCACCACTGCAACTTCTGCCGCCCTAAGATAGACTGTGCGTGTAGTGGTGAAGAATAAAGAAGCGAGTTCATAGGTCCTGGCCATGCACTGTCTGAGTGACATTGAACCGGTTATGTTCAATGGCCAAGATTCCCCATTTAGCAAATTGTGATGGGAGCACCAACCTACCTGCTAGTGTTGCTGTGTTGAGTAAATGAGATCTTTGCACAGTGGCCGGTACAGTGAAGGTGCTATAAATGCTAACTGTACTCTTCACTCATTCAGTCAAATAATATCTATTTTGCACCTAGTACATGCAGGGTCAGTTAGTGCAGGGATTTATAGGGTTACAGAGATGAGGTCATGGAAAGATGGGGATAAATCACAATTTCTCAGTCACAAAGAAAAGCTGGCAACTTTTAAGAATCTTTAATAGCCACCACCATACCAGGGGGAGATTCTTTCCTGGTCCTAGACCAGGAGGTGAATCCTTCTTCCAAAGAGGGCTTACATTTTTTAAATCAATAAATTGTATTATATATTAATATATACTACATTAATATATTGTAAATTGCCTCTGGTTTCTCCTTCCTCTTCAACACTTTTATCCTCTCTCTGTTCATAATGGCATATTATTGACCCTCCCAAATGAGTCACTCAAAACAGAATGCTAATATAGTTGTGCAGAGATGTAGCAACATCTCTCTGGAGGAAAATTTAAGTGTCTGCTACAGCTACACACAATTTATGAGTCTCTGAAATGTAATGTTAGGTAAAGGAGCCAGACATAAAAGAATGTATACTGTACATGATTCCATTCATCTGAGGAAAAAAAGCAGGCAAGACTAATCTACAGAACAGAAGTTGAGAGAGTAGTTGTCCTTGGAAGGGGGGAGGTGTAAAATTAGAAGTGGGCACAAGGAGACTTCTGTTACATGGGTGTGTTCAGTCCCTGAAATTCGCTGAATTGTACACTTATATCTAGGTCATAAAAAGTTGCATTTAAAGTTTAAAAAGTAATCTATATTTTATTCCTGAACTTAGTTCCCCACCAAAAGCATTGCTCTTTTTTTAAAGCTCTATTTAGTGAACTAAACCTCTATTTTAAAAACAAAACAAAACAAAAAATTCTCTCTCCTATACAAATGCCTTAGACTCAATTCTACCTGGAATTCAAAAAGCTGACTTAGGTTTATTGCACAAATATCTAATTTTAGTTCTAGAAAGAATATCAGAGCAGTTTATTTCTGGAAAGGAACTCCGACTCAGAATTCACCTTGCCTCAAACCCACATTCTACAGATGAAGGAAGAGGCCTAATGTGCTCTAGGGGATGAATCAAGGTCATTTGGCTATTTGGTGGGACTCCTACCCTTTCTACCAGGCCACAATGTTGCCCTCCTAAGAATTTGTCTCCTTGAAAGTAAACTATTTTGTGTCCATCAGGTGAAAAAAAGTAATTCAAAATGATATTTATACAATTTCAATATTTCTGCAAACTCCTAGAGTAGGACCTAAGTGGTATATAAAATATGGTTAGGTTAGTCATAGTACACAGTGACTAGTTATTATGGGCTAGAACTCAGGCCTCTGATCAAAATAAACCATGCCTTTCACTGAAGAGAGGTTGTACTCAACTCCCAACAAGGGCAGGAAAGACCAGAAAGAAGGGTGATTCCAGCAATCATCCTGAAAAGAGAATGTGGATCACGAAGAACTTAGTAAAGACCAGGCATCATTGAAAAGACTGTTTTCAGTTGTGAAGCCTGGACTATGTTTCCTCAAAGCTGAAAATATATTTCCTAATAAGAGAAATTTTATGGTATTTGAAGTAATATAGCTCCTGTCACCTTTTTGCTTAAACTAGAGAACATCCTGTTAGGTCATAAGGTCACTAGAATCTTTGATCAAGAGGGAAATCTGTAGATTTTGAAACCTTTATTCATTATGCATAAAAGACATTTTAAGATTTTTCAGCTGAAACTTTTCTTCTTCTTCTGGTGCAAGTTTGATTAATTCAATGCTATCTAGGTCACCAATAAAGATAATTTGAATAGCTACTGGTTCTTAGCAAGTTTTCCCGGTGCTAAGGATGTCTGGTTAGATAGTATCGATTACAAAGAAAGCAATTTGCTAGCATTTAAACAGTAAAATCTAGACATTGACACTAGACAATTTCTCATTAAAGATGATCTCAGATTCATCTTGGTCCAGAGCCCCTTTTATTGTTGTGGACTCTGATGGCAACCCCTAGGGTTGTACAGTACATAAGCTGCATGAATGTATGTCATGGCCTTGCTTGGACCACTCTAAGAAATTGTTCTAGACCTCTTCAATTTTATTTTAAATAGTGTCACTATCATATTTTTTTAAATCTATATCATCAGTGCAAGCTTGAATGGGATTAAGTGATAAATCTCTTTATTTTGATATAGAATAAACCATAGGATTAAAAGGGAGAAATAGTTTATACCACTATAGGACAGGTCTGGGTGAGTTTGTTCTCTGTTACTTCTGGTAAACTGGCATACTTTGATTATATCATGGCTGCTATGATGTATGCAATGATCAATATTTTTGACTTGAGTAACAAGACATATGATAATTGTTCCCTAAGTTTTCTAGAGACTCTCTATTTTGCTTTGTTTTGTCTTTTAGAGTCTCTAGTTATATGTTTAATTACTTTTAAAAAAAGAATCAGCAATGGGGGAAAAATGGGACAACTGTAATTGAAAAACCAAATAAATAAATAAAAAATAAATAAAAAAGAATCAGGAAACACAGTAAAAGCATGATTAAATTTTGAATGAATTCTAAAACTAAAAAAACTTTAAAAATAAATAAATAAATTTTGAATGAACTCTTAAGACCCAGATACAGCAAATATCTCAGAAAAAAAAAAATGTCATCAATGTTCCAGGAAAATGTTGGGTTAGATTATTTACACCAAACCTTCTGCTAAGGCAATAAAATATTTTTAAAAATAATTTTCTTACTCATATCAAATAATTGACAAGATAGAAAAAGAATCACTGGGCCAAAGGTGAAGCCAAAGCAGGAACTCAGGGAGGTAATATATGAGGGGGACCAAACAAACAAACAAACCCAGAATTATCTTCTGGAGGGTGGGCCCCTTGTAGTACAGGCCTCCCCCACTAGGTGAGTGTTCTAGGAACCCATCTGTCTCAGTGGGCCAGCTGGCGTTGTTGTGAGAGGCTGCGTTTGGCTTCAGTGAATTTTTTTTGAAGACTCAACACATTTGCCCATTTCATGATGGTTGATTTATGAGCACACCTGCCCACACCATGCTGAGTGTTCAGCAGTTTTTGACCCAAAATGACATGGCCACCATGTCCCACACACCCCCATTCACCTGATCTCACCCAGAGCGACTTCTTTTTTTGTTTCCCTAGATGAAAAAAAAGTCCTCAAAGGGAAACATTTTGCCAATGTGAAAGAGGTGAAACAAAAAATAGCAGAAGCACTAAAAGGCATCAAAATGGACAAGTTCAAAAATTGTTTTGAGCAGTGGAAAAAAGTCTCAATAGGTATATTGCATCAAGTAGAGAGTACTTTGAAGGTGACTGAAGTTTAATCATATAACAATAAATATACAATTTTTAACAAATAAATTCTGGGTTCTTTTTTTTTTTTTGGTCCCCTCTCATATGCAAAGGAGCTGCTTTTGCCTAAGGGTATGGGCCTACTAAGGCAAACTTGCTCCAGATATGAAACACAAAAGAAAAGTTAAAAAACATGGAGAGAAGAACATGTACTTTAATAAAATTCAAAGAGAAAAGAATGGGACAGAGTTAAAGCATGAAACGATAATAACTGAATGACCCCAAACTGGTGAAAAACACTGACTCATAGGTTCAGGAAGCCCAAAGAATCTCTGCAATAAATAAAAGAGATCTACATCTAGACACAAAACAGTGAAATTGAAAACCAAAGACAAAGAGAAAATCTTGAGTAGCCAGAGAAAACAATACAATTAACCTTCAAAGGAGCAGTTGTTAGACCTATAGCTAATTTCCTCAGAAGCAACAATGGAAGCCAAAAAACATACAAACAAAAACTGTTATATTGTTCATTATCTGCAAATCCTCACTGAAATAAATTCTAAAAGATATTTTCAGGCAAAAGCTGTAAGATCTGAGATGCAACAAGGAATAAAGAAGGAAGAAAGTGGTTTGTATGTGACTAGGCCTGTTCTTAACATTTTTAATATACAGGTCAAGAATTTTAAAGGAGATCCAGTTTGCCCTTATCCTTCCACTGAGGCTCCATCTCAAACTATAAGAGGATTTGTGCACATGTATAGACATCCCAGCCCATGTATCCAAACCCCCTCTCTCCTGCAAGCAGCTACCCCTTGGTCATCCTTTAGGTCTAGAGGTATGTACACCTGGCAGCATAGCCTTCCCTGGGGAAGAGGCCTATGCAGATCCTGAAAATAGGCACAGAATGTTTGGATAGGAAGTTACAGGGTACTGGGTTCCCACAGCATGATGTGGAAGCAAGAGTTAGGAGAGGAGGGAGGCAGGCTTCAGGTGGGAATGTCTTATTTGTGTCACAGACTCCTTGTCCTTTGGAGAGGGGTATGACTAGGGAAGGGCCAAAGAGAGGACCTGTAAAGCATGAGACATAGGCCAGAAATCCCAGTTGCCCAGAGCTAAGGGTGGCACTATATATTGATAAATCCAAATGGACTAACTATATAAAACATTAATAATAATAATATCTTGCATGGATAAATGAAACATGATAGAATAAAAATGACAGTTATATTACATATATATTATATAATATAGGAAATAATATATATCCATTAGGAGATGAAAAAATAAAACTAAAGTCCTCCAAGGTCCTTGTATTGTCTTAGAGGAGGCTAAAGGTATTGATTATCTTTAGGCACTAAAAAGTTCAGCAGACATAGTAATTTCTATAGTAGCTACCAAAAAATAGAAGTATATAACTTCCTAACCAGTGGAGGGGAGAAATGTTTTTTAGAATATTTAGTCAATCTGAAAGAAGGTAAGAAAGAGAAGAAAAAAAAGAATGGTTAGGAAAAACTACAGATGGTAAATTTAAACACAATACTAACTAATGATTCATTAATTATAAGCGAAAAATGATTCAATTCAAAAGCAAAGATTATCAGACAGGAAAAAAAATACAAAATCCAACAATGTGCTATTTACAAAGACACAACTAGAATGTAATGATACAGAAAGTTTGAAAGTAAAAGAATAGAAAAGACATGCAGTGCCAATACTAACCAAAAGAAAATTAATATGTTGATACTAATATCAGACAAATTATACTTTTTTCCTTTCTTAACAGGGATAGTTTTTTTTTAATTTTGTTGTTGTTCTATTACAGTTGTTCCAATTTTCCCCCTTTGCTCTCGTCTGCTCCCCCCACTCCTTGTTCCCACAGTCAATCCCCACCCCGTTGTCCATGTCCTTGAGTCATTTATACTAGTTCCTTGAGCTAGACCCTTCCCCTTCTTTCCCCCCTTCTCAAATTATACTTTAAAGCAAAAAACATTACCTATCAATCAAATGGTTCATTCATAAAAGGTTCAATTCAATAGGAAGACTGAACAAGTTTACATGTGAGTGCAACTAATAATATAGCTTCAAATACATAAAGCAGTATTTTTGACAGAACACAAGGAGAAATAGAACAAATTCACAATCATATTGAGAGATATTCATACATCTGTATCAGCAACAGATAAAATTCAAATAAGAAAGTCACCAAGGATACAGAATATTTCAATATTTAACCAACTTGACTTAAAGACCATAGAGTACATAATCATTTCAAGTGCACATGGCCTATTTATGAAAGCCAACCAGGCCAAAAAGAAGTCTCAAAAACGTTTTACAGAATTGGAAAAAGGAAAGGAGAGTGTTCTCTGACTACAACACAATTAAATTGTCATAACAAAAAGTTAAATTGTTATTTAACAAACAACTTATAGATCAAAGAAGAAGTCATAGCATATATTACAAAATATTTGACTTGATCAATAACAATACCACCATATATCAAGATGGGGATAGAGCTAAAGATCTTTAGAGTAAAAATTTATATTTTAAATATACATATTACAAAGAGAAAGGCTTAAAATTAGTAAGTTGAGCTCCTTCTCAAGAAGTTTGAAAAAGAACAGCAAAATAAACCCAAAAGAGAAAAAATAAAATAAAATAAATGCATGAAATAGTGATATAGAAAAAAAAAAACATAAAACAAAGTTTATTAACAAAGCCAAGGTTGTTCTTTGTAAAGACATTCTGGCAAAATTAAGAGGTGGAGGAGAAGGAAGAGTATAAACAAATAGTCAATAGAAAGAATTAAAAAAGCAAGATAACTGAAGATGCTATAAACATACAAATGATGAAAGGATTTTAGGGACAACTTTAATTATTAATGTTGAAAATCTAGATAGAAGTGGGCAAATTGTTAGAAAAAAATATAACTTATGAAGAAGAAATAATACTGGGTGAAAAAGGTAAAGAGATTAAGAAAAAAAATTACCCAATAGACACGGAGAGCAACATGGTGATTACCAGAGGGAAAGGGGGTGGGGGGAGAGAGAAGAGGGACTAGGGGGGTCATATGGTGATGGAAGGAGCCTTGACTTGGGGTGGTGAACACATAATATACAGATAATGTACTATAGCATTGTATACCTGAATCCTATATAATGTTATTAACCTATATGACCCCAATAACTTCAATTTAAAAATCTGGAAAATTGAAAAACATATTTTAAAAAAAGAAGAAATAATAAACCTGAATAGACACATAACTATCAAAATCTCAAGAATTTCCCCACAAAGAAAACTCCAGGCCCAGATGTTTTCACTGGTGATTCTATCAAATACTTAATAATAATTCCAGTCTCACAAGAACTCAAAGACTAGAGAAAGAGCATAGCCTAACTCATTTTTACTGGGCTAGCATAACCCTGAAGCCAAAACTTGACAAGGAAAGCCCTCACAGTTTAACCCATTTTATAAATCAAATAAGACTATTTTAAAAATTCTCTGGAATGCTTACAAAAATGTCTAGCAGGAATTTCGAATCTTGTAAATTGGTGTAATTTGAATAAATATAGGACAAAGGGAATTATTCAGAACTTCAGCAATAACATTTTTTGAGGATAAAGTCACCAAGAAATAAGGCCAGAAATGCTGTGGTAAGATAAATGGCATCCCATATGCAAAAGAAACCGCACAAAAACAAACAAATACACAAAACAATGTCCTAAAGATGACAGAAACTGGGTTAACTGGTAAGTGCGGAATGTGACCTCCCGAATGGCACCTTTGTGTGCCATTTATTATAACACAAAGTAAAGTCAATGGTGGACCAGGCAGCATGATTGTAATACGAAGCTTTCATGTCTCTAGAAACAAATAGAAGGAAAATTATTTGTTTAGTCTTTACAGTGCAAAATGATTTTCTTAATAAGCATTAAGTGCTTTCTAATGAAGAAAAACGTAGTTTTAATCAATAAAACAAGTGACTCAATATTAGTTGTGTAAGATTAGAAATAAATTATGCACTTAAAGAAATACTCATAAAACCTTGTGAAGGTTGTTCTATTTTTCAATCCCCTCACTCATCTCCAGATTTCTCCACTGCCCTACCTGCAACCTACCATCCTCTTGATTACCCATGTGTGAATTACCCAAGGCAGAATGAAAGCCTACTTTATCTCTCTCCCCTTACTCTTCAGGGTGTTCTCCCATAGTTCATAGTAAATATGTCCAACAACACAAACAAGCAGAATAGCATATGGTACAAAAGGATGAATGGTAGAACCATATGCCTGCCTTCAAATCCAAGCTTCACCACTTACAGTGTAACTCTGGCCTGTTCCTTAACCTCTCTGGACCTAAATTCTTCATCTGAAAAAATGGAGGTAATGATTAGATCTACTCATAAAGTTCCTGTAGAGATGAAACAAGGAAATACAACGAAGTTCTTATTATAGTCAATAATTGTTAGCTATTAATACAAACATAATTAGAAGACAACCTTTTAGTACACTCCTGGGGTAAATGTAAGTAGATTTTGGAATTATTTTCTGCATTCATTCATCTAATTTACAAATAGTTATTGAGGTTCTATTTCATGAAGGGTATTATGCTACAGACTCAAGATACGATAAACAAGACAGGTATCTCTCCTGTATGCAATAGCTTACAGCTCTGCTACTTAGATTAACTGGCCATTGATGTGGCCAAATAAATAATGATTTAAAAAAAAAAAAACTTAAAAGACATTTTCTCTTCATGGCCCATGAAACCCTTCTTGGCCTAAAAGCAAAACAAGGCACCAGGACACAATATCCTCTCCTATATAGACTTGGTCTCCGCCTCACCCTAACTCCCACAGCATGCAACCCCACCCACAGCAGGCACTCAGAAAAGCTTTTAAATTGATTTGGTCCAAAATCAGTTGCTGCACAATAATTCTATCAATATGTAGAGAAGAAAAATAGGAGACTCCTTAAAAGCATCTCAAGGTGTGGATCTGCACTGGGGGATGGGGCAGAATCACATGGTTTGTATCCTCAGATTACGTTTGAAAGGAAGTGAAGAACTAAGGGAAGCAAACCACCTACCAATATCTGTGCCCTTTCTTGCTTTTGTCATCACACCATGGCAACTCCTGCTTCAAATCCTAGCTTGGACATTTACTAGCTGTGTGATCCTGCACAGGTATTTTAACATTGTTTATAACAATAATTTATTAGCATGCATTATAATAACTATATATGTTTTTATAATCTAAATTATCAGATAATTATAATTTATAATTAATAAGTATCTGCACTGGTTATAAGATTTCTATTATTTATACCAGTGAAGTCCCAGAAATAACCACTATCTTTTTTAAAAAAATTTTTAGAGCATGTCTTTTTTAAACAATTATTTATTTATTTGTTTATTTATTTTTAATTTTTTTAGAGAGAGGGGAAAGGAGAAAGAGAGGGAGAGAAACATCACTGTGTGGTTGCCTCTCACTTGTGCCCCCTACTGGGGGCCTGATGTGCAACCTAATCATGTGCCCTGACTGGGAATTGAACCAGTGACACTTGGCTCGCAGGCCGACGCTCAATCCACTGAGCCACAGCAGCCAAGTCTTCAAATTTTTTTATTTAATAATTTTACAGAGAGAAAAGAAGAGGGGAGAAAGAGAGAGAGAGAAAGAACTGACTTCTTGTTCCATGTATTCACACATTCATTAGTTGTTTCTTGTATGTGCCCTGACCGGGGATCTTTGCTTATTGGGATGATGCTCTAACCAACTGAGCTACCCAGCCAGAGTACTTCTATTAAAGAATCTCAAAGGAAACAGGAAGTGTAAGTCAGTAGTTGCTTCAGAATTTCTATGTAGAAGGGAGTTGGGAGAAGAAATCTGGTTGGGAGGAGCCTTTGGAAGCTGCATGCACACAACACTTTAGCTAGGAGAGAGAAAACACTTCAATGGTTAGTTTCAAAACAGGAGACAAGCTGTTGGAAATAAGAAAGCCAGTCCAGGGAAAAAGAAAAGGGAAATAGTTAAACAAAATCCCAAAGAGCTCTACATAAATGATCACTGCACCATGTCATTTCAAAATCTGTACCCATTACTGGAAGTTATCCTGCCATTTGCAACAACATGGATGTAACTAGAGAGAATTATGCTTAGTGAAATAAGCCAGGCAACAAAAGAAAATACCATATGATATCACCTAATACAGGAAACTAAAGAGCAACACAAACAAACGAACTAAATAGGCAAAGACTAGAATAGTAGTCAGTAGGGGGGAGGGGGGAGGGAGAGAAGGGGGATAAGTAAGGGAAGGGTCTAGTCAAGGAACGTGTATGAATGACTCATGGACATGGACAACGGGGAGGGATATGATTGTGGGAGAAGGGGTGGGCTGGGTGGGGAGGGGAAGCAATGGGGGGAAAATGGGACAACTGTAATTGAAAAACCAATAAATAAATAAATAAATAAATAATTTAAAAAATGGATTACAGAGAAGAAATGGGTCAACAATAGAATCTCCAAGGAAAAGAAAATGTCTGAAGAAAAGAAGGCTCTAAGTGGGTGGGAGTGAGGAGTTCAAAACAAAACAAAACAGAATCCAGCAGTTAAAGGGATGGGGATTTGGAAGGGGGGGTAATTTGAAAGGAAAAAGCAACAACCAAATGTTCATTACTTCTACAGTATCACTTAGAAATAGCCTCACTCACCTGACAGTGAGGTCAGAAGAAAAGATGGGAAAACTCTGCATGAATCTGAAAATGAAAAAAGAAAAGAAAAAATAGATCAATGGATAGTGGCCTTTCTTGGCACCATAATACTTCAATACTACAGTCAGCCCATTGGGAAGAGGCTGTAGAGACCCCCCCTGTCCCTGCAATATACTAAGGCTTGAACTTGGCAGCAGGGTTACAAAAGAAGTGGAGGATGCAAACCCTGCTCTTAAGGAACATATTATCAATTGGAAAATAAGCCAAAGCCAGCGTGGGGGCTGACCTTGTTAATGTTTCAGTAGCATTGTATTACTGCCCAGTCTCAGGCTTCATTAACATCATAGGGACACTGGCCAATGAAGTGATGATATCTGGGGAGGGGTGGACCCTTATAGAAACCATGCTTCGTTGGATATTTCTTCATGTTTTTGTGACTTAACTTCCCTAGAACCTAAATTTCTTGATTTTAAGGACTGGGTCATTTATGTCTGTTGCACTTCCAAAGCCAGAGGCAGAATTCTTTCTCCGCAGAAGGACTAAATAAATAACCCTTTATTGGTTAAGTTTGGCTCAGAGTTAAGGCAGGGGCACTGGCAATGACAAGAATGAAGGACAAGACAGATACATGCTGGGGAAAGGAAATAGTGTGCCCACCCACAGCAGAAAGCATTGTTGACAATATAATTTTTATCTTTCAGAACACTCCATCATGCTTCAAAACCAAAACACTGGTAAAGCTATTAGCTCAAAAATGATAGTCACTTCATACAATGGTATCCTATCATGTGAAATATACACATAATGATTTTCAGCCATTATTTTTTAAAGTTTTTATTTTTTAAAGGGAGGAGGACGGAAAGGGAGAGAAATATCATTGTTTGTCTCTCACATGTCCCTAACCAGGGACCTGGCCCACAACCCAGGTGTGTGCCCCGAAGAAATCCAACCAGCGACCCTTCAGTTCACAGGCCAATGCTCAAGCCACTGAGCCACACCAGCCAGGGCTCAACTGTTTTTTCAGACATCAAGATATGGAAGCAGCCGAAGTGTCCACCAGTAGAGGAGTGGATAAAACAACTATGGGATATTTGCACAATGGAATACTATTCAGCCATAAAAAAGAAATATTTACCCCTTGCAACAGTATGGATGGATGTGGAAAACATGCTTAGTGACATGAGCCAGTTAGAGAAAGAAAAATATCATATGATTTCAGTCATATGTGGAATCTAATGAACAAACTGAACTAACAAGCAAAATAGAGACAGAGTCATACAGAGCAGATAACAGCTAACAGGGGGAGGGAAGTGGGTGGAGGGATTGAAAAAAAGGATAAAGGACTCATAGGCATGGACAACAGTGTGGTGATTGAGGGGGGAGGGGGGCATAAGGGGACTAGATGGTAATGAAAAAATACTATAAAAATAAATAAACACATTTAAACAAAAGAAAACAAAGATGTGCAAGAAGAAACAATCTATAGGGTGATCTTGGCAACAACTGACCTGGCATTAGTCAATAGACTGTTATGACAGAAGTTCAATGCTCAAGGAGGAATCCAGAATGTGAATTCAAAGAAGAAATAAGGAGTCATGGTGTGTTTCTATTGATCACAATGTGTTCTTTAAGAGGAAAAAAAAAAAAAGGAGTTCTTAATAAATTGAAGCCCAATTTGTCAGAGAAACTTCATTAAGTAATGATTAAAGAAGACAAAAATGAAGACCAAGTATGTTGTCCTGTCCTAGGATGAACAAATTACGAACACATGTCCCAGTGCTCAATGTGGAATGAATGTAGAATTAACAACTAAAAAATATTAAAATAATCAAACAAAGAAATAAATTGATTGTGACCTGAGTACAGAAATACTTTTACATTACATTTGTGTGAATAAGAAATTTCTGCATAGGAATTTTTAATGAAATTTCACAACTTAAGCACATTACCTCTTCCAAAACCCTTATTGATAACCATAAAAAAAAATACACACAATGGTTCTTAGTAATCCAGTTTATTAATAAACAACATGAGGCTCTCTTTGCTCCTTTGGAACCCTTTCAAGTGGGAAAACAGGGCAAGCAACAGTGAAACGTTTTGCCCACTGGATGAAAAAGTTCAAAAAGCCTAATAATATCCAAAGGTGGAGAGCATGTGGGGAAATGAGGCCTTGCATACACTATTGATATAAATGTAAACTTTGAGAGAATAATACTTTAGCTATGTTTTGAAGTTTTAAATACATATACTTTTTGATCCAGAGTTCTAAGTGCCACAGGTTGTCTTTATAGTAATATTGATGCATATACAAAAATTTATACAAACACTGTCATTGCAACTATGTGTGAGGGGGAAAGAAAGCCTAAGTATCCATCAGTAGATGTATAGTTAAATAAATGATTGTCTATCCACATTATGGAATATTATGCAATGCTTTAAAAAATAAAGTTGATCTATATGTATTGACACACAGAGATTGTCTATACATATAAGTCAAGTGAAAAAAATTTAAAACTTAAGTATATATGAGGATATGTTAAGCAAAGCTATATATCTGTATGCTTATTTATATGGCGACAAGTGTGAATGCCTTGAAGGAAATCCATCAAGCCTCCAAATGGAAGTGTGATGAGGGAAAGGACAAAGCCCAGTTGTTACTCCATGGAACACAGACACGTATTCATGTATTACTTATACAATTAAATACATTTCTTCTAGCAAAGAAAATCAGAACAAAGGGAGGGCCAAGCTATTCAGATTCTCCAAACAAAGCTCCTAAATCAAGCTCAGATGGAGGCTAACTGGGAGGCGATGCCATTACTTGCTCAGTTGGATGCCATCTCCCCTGGCCCTGCTTTAACCCAGTTAGAAAGACCCCATTGAAAGACCAAAAGGTTCTGCTGTCAGAGTCAAGAAATCAGCTTCCCATCCAGGGAGCAGGAATTTACTTGAGCAAGTTGTGGAAAAGCAATGATGTGAAAATGTCTCATGGATACAGAGGCCTAAACTTAATCAAAGAACTGCACATCCTTCAGCCTCCAGATACCTACCTCCTTGTCACTGTCACCACCACACACGCACCATCCTGTATCTCCTAGAAAAACTAAACAAGAATCAGGATCTGATCAGCACCGGCACTCCAGTAACAAAACATAGTGACTGCCAATGTTTGGGCTTCTTACATCATTGAAAGAAAAGGGCAAGTCAAAAAAAGAACTATATTGACTTACGTAAGACATGGCACAGAACAGAGAAGCTTCTCAGAGAAGAACAGCAAACTCACCAATTGCTAGGATTAACTGAAACCTCCCGCAGTTGCCAACTGCCCCAAACCATGAAATCATGGAGGCTGGAAATGCATCCAATTTCCTCTATTTACCAAGCTGGCTAAAACCCAGGGCAATACCAATGTGACCAGGAAAAAAAAAAAAAAAACAAGCTGACTATACAAGTGGTTTGGGCGAGAAGGAAATTAAATCTGTATATACTTAGAGCCCTCTCCAGTGCAGAGGAAGCTCTCAGAAAGGCTGCATCCAATAATCAGAACTCCTGCGCTCATCGGCTGCTTGGAGGCCCTCGGTGTCCCCCACAGGACCCACACATCCTGGGGATAATAAACAAAACAATGAGCAAAATACACAGGTAACAGAGGCCCCGGGTGGGTGTCCCTACTGCCTTGGGATAATGTGATGCTGGTTCCAGGATCAACCAAAAACAAAAGAAAAAAAACAAACCCAGTGACATCCAGCATCCTGGAGGGCTGGGCACTTCATTTAGAGCCAAATGATTAATTAGTGGCCTAGATTGAGAAGCAGGGTCGCTCTTAGTTCCTAGCAATAACATCGACAAAGAGGCCTTGAAAAATTGGGAATGGGAACAGAAATCAGCAAAGAGAAGCTTCTGTACATCAGTAGGACAAGCAAATTGCACAGATAGAAGTGATGGTGAAGGTTAGGCCTGTGGGCATATACAGGAGATGGTTGAGGATATGCAGATTCTTGACTGTACAGTGGTAGGTATGCCACTGAAAACAAAATAGAGTGGTTCTAGAACTTTGCGGTGGCCCTATTACTGATGAGGCCCTGCTTAACAGGACCTTTACCTGCACAGACTTGGTTTGTTCATTTCTGGATGCCACCATTCAAGAGGAGTTAAATTGTGAGATGGCTCTGGAAAACTCTAAAGCTAACTCATTCAACAAACACTTACTGAATGGCTACTATGTACCAGAAAAGGAGGATCACTCTGTATAATTGTGCCCTGCACAAGGGCACTTGGCCAAGGGACCCATTGCAGTCTGAATCCAGATTGCCAGGCTTTCTGGAAGTGTCATATGAACCAGCTGCGAGCTCCATCACAGGTATAATGACAGCGCCAAGGAAGGACACCTAATCCAGTGTAGGGAAATGGATCTAGGATCCTAAAGGATGTACAGACCCCTTTGTGTCAAGAAATGGGAAAGAACATTCCAAAGAGAGGAAACAGCCTAAACCAAGACTTAGAGCTAAAGACTGGCATTAAGTGGGCATGACTCAGAATGAGTTTCATGTTGCTGAAGCATAAAGAGCAAAACAGACTGGCCAGGAAGGACTGTGGAGATATGGAGCAGAAACCTGATGGAAAATATTAAAAATATAGTTTGTGAACAGGCTGGGGAAAATCCACATTGCATGTCCAGATGCAGGTTTCGGTGGATTATGAATAATATCCACTATCCAAGGCACTCACAGAAAGAAGATGGCAACTAGATGTTCTCTACCTCTACCATGAGCAGAGATGGTGTCTAAAAAGTGGTTTAAACCATAGTCTAAGGGATTTATTAAACAGCAGGAAGAATGTGCTGGTATTGATCATTGTTATATTGTAGAAGTGACTGAGAGAGCTTTTCAAGTTGCTTTCTGAAACATCTAAAAAGATGACCTCTTAGTCACTGGTGAGACTGTATGCTGAGGTAGAATGAACCAGGCCAGGGAAAGCAGCTGGTGAACCTCTTGAAATTGTTGGTACCATGCTCTTTTTCTGCAGCACTAAATGCTTTCTTTTCTCTCCTCCCCTTTCTCCTGTCTTCTCTTTCTCTCTTCCCTTCCTCTACACTTCTTCATCCTACACTCTCCATGTCTTCCTTCCCTCCCCGTACCTAGCTTGAGACTTGCCAAACATATTCCAGAGGCTAGAAGGTTGTTAGTTACCTCTTCCCAAAGCTGAAGAAAAGGGAACAATATTAAAAACCACATGGTGAAAAACCCACCTTCAAATGACTCCTTAATCACCAGACCCAACCCTTTGGGTGAGGCACCCACAGCCCTTCACCCAACATGGTGGAACCAAAGGTGTTTCAAAATGGCATGACTTTCTTTAGGGTGTAAATAATCACCACCTTAAAAGTAAGTGCATATGCAAGGACATACCAATTATTTCTCAGAGCATTAATTTGCTATTTCACACACACAAAAAAAAATCACATGCTTGATTTTTTTAAAATATAAGTTACATTAAGCTGTATTCATACCAACTAGAGTGAACTTTCTTCCATTTGTATGAAAACACTTCACTAGGAAAACTGAATTTAGATAATTACTGCAACCTTAAATCAGCCTCATTTCCCATGCCTGATATTTTTCTGATTAACTCTTAACTTCTCTTTCCACCGGGTAGCAACAAATGCTGAGCATTTTACTCTATTTAAACTATATTTTGATACTATATTTTCAATAATGAAATAGAATATGACTAAAAAATACACAAAAGGGGAAGAAACAAACAATTGTACATGAAGGATGGGTCCCACTAAGTAACTAAGACAATCACCATGTCAGTTTTTCCTTTGTTAAGTTTTTGTTGTATATTTGACACTTGGGCTAGAAATTAAGGCTGGTGCATTAAATTCTTTTTTGTTTCCAAATTTATTTGCCACTTGAGATGTACTAAACACTGAACAGCTCCTTCGTCCAATCCAGGGAGTAAAAGATTAAGAAACTTTTGCCCATAAAGTTTTCATTGATCCCACTGGAAATGAGTAAGAAATTACATTATTATCTAGCCCTCTGTGACAGATAAACTATGGGAGATAGGAACTTTGTGATTAATTAATATCACTTTTTAATTCAATGCGAGAGCCTTATACTCAACCTCTACACTGTCGTGTGTGCCAACTTTGCCAGCATAAGAAATTTCTAGCCCTTTCCCTTCTGTTTTAGATTGCAAACTGACCACAGATCCTCCCTATCGCAGTTTGCCTATTCATATGCAATGTGACTGCAGCTCTCCTTATTAAAAGGTGGTCTTTTTCTCCACCCCTTGAATGTGGGTCAGCCTTGCCACTTGCTTTGCCCAATGGGACATTAGTGAATATGATATTAGCACTAGTTTACAAAGTGCTTGAGCATGAAAGTTTGCTCACTCTTGCTGCTCCTGGAACCCTAAGCCACCATGTAAGCATGCAAGCAAGCCTGAGCTGGTCTGCCAGATGGTGAAAGGCACATCCCCAGTCACCATCATTCCACCATCCCCCAAAGACAGTCATCTAGGTGACTGGCAGCTGGCTACAGGTGCCTGAGTGAGCCCAAGTGAAACTATCAGGACCATCCAGCTGAGCCCAGCCCAGATTGCAGGCTCCAGAACTGGGGACTAATGAAATAGCTGTGGCTTTATTTAAGCCCTCAAATTCGGGCGGTTTTGTTTGATGCACAGAAAAGCTAACTTATGTACCTTCTTTCTTTTTTTCCTTCCTCTTCATTCTTACTCTTCCTCTCCATTTACCCTTTGTTCCTCCCATGCCTCTTGCTTTCTTGTTTTCCTTCTACAAGGACTTCAAGTACCCATTTAAGGGTCCACTGGGTATCAGACACTGGCCCGGGCTAGTTCTACTTCAAAGCCTGCCTCATTTTCTTCTAACCCACAACCTCTGAAGCCTGCATAAGCGGGCTCTGCAGACTTTGCATGGTCTATGAGTCCCACTCAAAAAAATGATTCGGCAAGATGTTTCTGGGGACCAGCAGGCCACAGTATGGACTCTTGGCAGTTTGCACCCTATCTCTGGGCACTTGCTGGTGATTATCTCCCTGGGAGAGTCATTTGCCATTGTGACCTGTTGAATGGACTACTGAGGTATATTCTACCCAAACCCTCTACCCCATTGCTCCTTGCCACCAGAGGAGAAGGGTAATAAGAAAATGGACTTTTCAAGCCAAATACCCAAATGTTAAGGGGTATACTGCTTCTCTTATATGACTGCCCTGGCTTCCCAGGCTACTTGAGCAGAAAATATATTTATAACTACAGGAGACAACCCACTGTGAGTGGTAGAATGCTTAGATTTCCATTTGTTTTCTAGACGAATAAAAGAAAATCAATAGGATCATCTTGCTAATGACATCAAATCGTTCAGTATACACAACTCAAAAGCCAGAAAGAGGTTCATTTCTTAAAATGCTTTTCTTCCTCTTCCATATTTAGAGTGTACTTTATTCCCATTTTAGCTTATTTTGCCCCTGAATGATGTTTTTTCAGACTTTTCAAAAGCCCACTTTTACCTTGTGTCCTGGAACTTACCATCTGTAGTTATAAACATTAATGTTTAGAAAGGTCAGTTTAGGTGTCGGGGTTGGATAAATGTTCATTTTGTAAATGACTTTAAATGGACTATTTTACTCGCTTAGAATTCCCTGGAGAAATTCTCTTCCTTTCTAGGTACATGTATGAATGTATTTTGAAACTGAAAACCAAAATGTCAGGTGAACAGAGATTGTAATGGCTTCCATCCACAAGTGTAAATCAGAAATATACTATCTGGAACACATTTCTAAGAGTTTTCTCACGTTCTCTATGCAGTCTTCTGGCAGAGAAGAAGAAGCCTTTTTTTCTTTTTTTGCCTCAAACATCTAACAATATTTTCCTTTTTATGTTCTAAAACTATCTCTAGAACCTCTCTTATTTAAAAATAATTAATTTTCCTCCTTCTCATCTGTTCTTGATAGTAATAACACCTTCCACTTGTCCACTGATACATGGTAGACAAGATACTTTTGCATACATTATCCCAATTGACACACATATGTTTACGGAGTAGCTGCCAGGCAAATTCTTAGCCCCATGCTAGGTACCAGGGATTCACTGGAAAGTGAAATAAGTCCTGCCTTCAGGGAGCTTATTGTCTACTGGGGAAACAAAGATGTGATATGAAAATTAACGGCAAGAAACTGCAACTGTGGTAAGTGCCACCACGAAAAGCATGTGGACCTCTTGATGAAGGCAATGGGATTTGACCTCAGGGGTCACAGCAAAAAGGCAGGGAAAGACCATACCAAATAGAGAAAGCAGTATGTGCAAAGGCACTGTAGCAAGAGGGAGTCTGGCCCATGTAAGGAACTAAAAAACGCCAGAGTGGGCAGGACTCAGAGGGGGGTAGCAGAAGCATTCTGAGAGATGAGGCTGGAGGAGCAAGCATGGCTCAGCTCACACTGGGGCTTGGTGGCCCAGGTGAGGATTTGTGTCTTGTTCTGAGAGCAATGAAGCCACCAAAAGGATTTTAAAAGAGGGTGACGTGTTCACATTTTGACAAGATTGTTCTGGCAGTTGAGTGGAAAATGGATTGGAGTAGGACACAGTGGAAGTGGGGTTCCAACTTGGGATTTATGCTCTCTGTTCTCAAACATTGTTCTAAACGTCTTAGCAATTCATTAAAATAAAAAGTAAGAGGTATAATCAAGGAAAGGCAGACTATAAATTTATGTCATGTTACACACATGAAGACCTACTGAAATATAATGGGATACAGTTCAGGAAAGGAGGAAGATTCAAAATAATTATACAGATCAGCTTTTCCTTTATACCAAGAATCAGCAAATTTTTTCTGTAAAGGGTCAGATAATAAATATTTTCAGCTTTGAGGCTGTAGGATCTCTGTTGCAACTACTCATTTCTGCCACTAGCAAGAAAACACCATGGACAAAAATGTAAATGAATGGGCATGGCTGTGTGCCAATGTAACTTTATTTGCAAAAATAAAGGCTGGGCTGGTGGGATTTGGTCGGTGGTCAGTAGTTTGTTCTACTCTATATTAGTGAGAAAATAATGATGTATTTGAGGTGAAAAGTGATACCTTGGATGAGGATGGTGGTGGTGATGTGATACAGACATATCTGAGAAGTATCTGGAAGGGAGAATTGGGACATGTGTCTGGATTGGAAATTAAGGGTGAGAAAGTGACAGGCAGTGCCTAGATCTCAGCTCTGGCAAGTGAAGCTCAGAGTTGGTAAGTGGCTGGGTGTGGCCTAGAACCCAGCTCATTTCACTTCTCCACACCTGGTCTAGCACACACCTCCCCCCCAAGCCACAGCTTCTCTGGTTTTCCAGTTCACAGCTCCACATACCAGCCCCTGCAATGCCCCAGCATTTCACTTTTGCTAGGTTACAAGTATATGGGATGCTTCCTCAAAATGCTCTTGGCCATCATAGTCGCATACAGTGTTCACGGTGTTAACATCAATTCCTAGCTTTCCCCCCTCACATCAGTCCCTAAGAGACACCTTGAAAATGAGTCAGGTGTCAAAAACAATAAAAAACAGTATAGTAGACAGTGAAGACCTAATTTCAGAGGGGCACAGAATGAAGAAACCAGAAAGGGGGGTGTAAAATTAGAGGCCAGCTTTAAAAAGATGAGCTCCGAGCCAAGGGCCTGGAGAGGATGAGGAGGTTCAAAGGCAGGAGGAGGAAGAGCAAGCCCAAATGTGAGGACAGATACTTCCTAGGCTGCCAGGGAAGGTGCATAGACTGGTATAGGAAGAGCAGAAAACCAGTCCTGGAGCTTCAAGTGGTAGGTGCACAGGCCCTTCTTTTCTGCTCTTGCCTTTCAGCCTTGCCCCCTTCTCCCCAGCATCTTAAAATTCTGTCCTTGCATCTGTCTTTGGGGGCTACATAAACCTATCCTGAACCATGCTCTAGCCCAAGGAGGTCTCTGGATAGGTGGATGAATTTCACATTAGCCTGTGTCTTAAGAATTTTTAGTAATACTTTCATGTAGAGACCCTGTTTGTTCCATGGAGGCCAAGAGATAATTAACAACCAAGACCAGAGCTGACAACATGGTATTACCCTCCTCCTCCCACAATGAAAAGCAGATTCAAGAATAATATAAATTACAGGAGATCAAAACCAAGAAGGAGAACTAGAAAACAGATAACCTGGTCCTATGCTCTTCACATTTGTATTATTAAACCACAAACATGGCTCTTTCATTCCCAGATAGAAAACGGTATCATGTTCCATTCTGAACTCTTATCCATGAAGAGGAGAAACCATAATAATCCTTTAAAGAAGCAAAGTTTTTCCTCACTAGTCCTTAACTATGTGTGCTCAAGGGTTGGCCATACTCAGTATCTCTACTTCTCTCTTCCCAGCTTCTCTTTACTGATTTCAGTCAGGCTAGCTCCAAAGACTTTCACTTCACCAAACTCAGCAGTCATCTGTCAGCAGCATTGGATGGTTGATCACATTATCTGCAGGAAGCTGTGTCTTCTAATTAAGACTCTTTTCTAAACGGAGGCCTGTCCAGTTTGCACAGGGAAAGGAAAAAGGGATATGTTCTGGGAAGGCCAAAACCATCTCTGGTCAACTCCTACATGTGGGTGAATGGTGTTATAAAATATGCTCATGGTCATAAGAACACTGCTTTGAGGACACAAAGATAGGAGTGCATAGAAACCTGCATAGAAAGCATAGAAACCTGTTCTATATCAGAGGGACTGACGGAGCTAATAGTGACCCAGAAAGCCTGTTAAAGCTTGTGTAGAGTAGGACTCCTCTCCTATTCTGAAAGTTCTTAATTTTTGACAGATATTTAAAAGACCACCCTCTCAAGGCTTGTATTTTGGTAAGGCATTGCAACCCATTAAAGAATACAAATTTCAGTTACTGTAGTCATTAGCAGATGAGTTTGACTTAATTGATCAGGCCAGCTTTGATGGTGAGGAGGTAGACTAGAGGCATGGGTGACTGAGGAGGGCCCAGTGGAGTCAGGCCTGAACAGCATGGGAGCATTGAGATGGGTTCCTTCAGTGAGGTAGAGAGGACAAAGAGGGAGGGATGGGGAAGAGACTCCCAAGGAGGGGCTTTTTTTTACATAATGGGTTTGCTCTGCTGGTCCTTAGAAACCAAAAGGCAATGTCATTCCAAGCAGCTCTCCTACATCCAGGAAAATCTCCCAGTTGCTGACTGGCCTTCTCATTTTATTTTTTTACCTCCCTCTTAAGGATGTTCTCTTAAAGCTGCCTTTTCCTTTTGCTTATGTTGCCTGCAAATGACTACGTGGCTCCACCGGAAGTGGAGTTATTTTTGCAGACTGGATGGTGTGAGGTAGGGTGGGGAAAGCCTCCGATGGTGGAAACTCCTCTTTCACCAGGGAACTTGGCTGTGGCACCAAGTCCTGGCCTCACCAGGACAGGACCATCCATTTTCTTTTTTTAGAACTATCCTCTTTGACCCACCCAGTGCTGAGATTTGTCAGTTTGTTTTTCCAGGATACCTGGCAAACAACAACTTGACAGATTCAATGGTTTTCATTGACAGACCCAAAGGAGTCCTCTGAAGACTGCAAAACTGGACACACAAACAGCCCACAAAAATCGTACCTCCCACAAGTGTCTGGACTCTGCCTTTTCCAAAATGACTCCCTCCAGCACTGATGCAGCATGGGTGGCTTCACGGTATTTTTTGAATGATTTTTCCAAAACTGAGGTGTTCCAACTAGTGTGGGAAAATAGTAACATTATTTCTCTCATCTGAAGTATAACAGTCACATAGGGTAATCTCAGGGATTATGAAAAATTTTATAGAAAAAAAAAGAGTGCAGGATGAATATAAAACAGAATCATTCAATTGGTCTTCTGGCATCTCACTGGAAAGGGTTTGGTTGAAAGGAAATGGACCAAATGGGAAAGTCGCGTTACAGCTAGTGGGGTTCCCCAGAAAGGAATATTCTATAACTTCCTAATTCATGAATTGTCAATAAATGTTAACCATAGAAAAGAAGGTTGCTGTACCCACTCGTGAAGCAAATGGCAGAACGTTTTAAGGAGCATAAGTCCCTGACTTTGAATTCTGGCTTTGCTATTTGCTGCTCCTAAAAGCTCGGACAAGTAACTCAGTCTCTCCATGTGCCTCAGTTCTCATCTGTAAAGTGAAGATAATATCAATAGCATCCATTCCCCAGTTATTGGGACACATAAATATGTCAATATGTATAATATGCCTAAAACAGTTCCTGGCACATAGCAAATGCTCACTAAATAGTAATCATCAGTATTATAGTTAGAAATATAGATTGAAAAATAGCATTTATTGTAAAAGTGATCCTGCCTGAATAAAGATGTAGTGTGCTCATGCAAGTATAAACAAATATACAATATCTCCAAATTTCTGCACTTAAAACTCACATTCCAGAAGTATTATAAAGTGCCTTTAGTTATTCTACTATAATAATGCCAAATCATTGACAAAATTGTCAAAGCATTTTTATATGTGGGATATTGCAGAGAAAAGGGAGGTGTAGCAAGGCAGCGAGATATTTTTGAGTCATGATAAGAATAACCAATATTTAATTTTAGCCTATCATAAGTTGCAGGATGAAGTAGTCACAGGTATTTAATGCCTCTTTACCTTAAGATTCCTTACCCATAAAATGGGAATAATCACATATTTGTGTCCTAAAATTCTTATGAAGTAGTAAATATAGGAAAAGTGTTCAGCATAGAGTTTGGCTCACAGTACACACTCAAAACAGTATTTGCTTTTAGTGTTATCACCATCATTAACTGCTTAAGTGTGTCAGGTGCTCTGCTATTTGCTTCACATGCCTGGGTTGTGAATGAAATCGAATGTGCTTCTCTGGAAGAGATTGTGTATGAAAGTGGTGGACCCACTGCCCTTTCTGCACCCTTTCCTCCCTGGTCATCTGCCCTTGCCCAGCCTCTCTTCTTCCTCCCTTCCCTGTGTTCTCCTCACTCTCACCCCATCACAAATGCCCCCCAAAAGGTAGCTAATATCTACCATTGATCCCTGAGTATGAAGGTCCTAATGAGCTTCCTGTCTCAGAAGGCACTTTAAACCAACTGGATGGTCAAATTAATGACTTGGTAATTTATTCAAGAAATATGAGACCTGGGGGAGAAAGTGAGGATGATATTAGAGCACCCCCTTTTAGGGGTTCATTCTCTCACAGCCAAGGACTTGCACATGGGTCGTCCCCACCCTGGCCCAGGTGGAGGGCAGCCCCACTGCATGGAGCATAAGTGTGCCTGCCGTGCTCAAGCACCTTCCCATTCACCAAATATTTGATGGGTAAACACCACGTGCCAGGCACTACATGAGGAGCTAGGAACACATTGGTGAGCAAGACAGATACAACTGTGCCCATTTGGAGCATACATGCCAGTGGGGCACTCGAACAAATAAAAATGTAAATGGACAAATGTATGAAACAATTATACATTTTAAAGAGGCCTGGGAAAGAAACACGTAAGGAGCTGAATTACAGTCTTCAGCGAGACAATAACACAAAAAGAATGTGCAATTTTGTCTATATTATAAAGTCAGCAAGTAGGAAATCTGTCACTACATGATCATTTCTATTAAGATGTTCATGTTGGCAGGAGTCAGGCTTTTCGAACAAGCCAGGGAATCTTAACTCCAAGTAGGGTAACATTCCTTTTCACTCAGCTACTTGTCCATGATTTTTCTTTACTTCTAGAGATGGGACTAGGCTGGACCAGTCTATTTTAAAATGAGAAAAATAAATCTTACAGGCATAGTCAACTTTTTGGTTTTTATCTATCCAAGTAACAGCAAAACATTATTAGAAAAATAAATAAATAAATAAATAAGTAAAACTAAAAACACTTTTAGCTGTTCAATAGAATCTGTGTTACTAGTAACAAGTATTGAGTACAAAACTAAAGCAAGGAAGTGGATATAAAGTGTATGTGGGATGGGGTGGCAATTTTTGAGAGGTGAGCTGTGAAAGCACGAGAAGGGGACATCTGCGCCAAGACCTGTTGAAGATCTGGCTCTCTGGGGGATAAACACTGTGGGCAGAAGACACTGTGCCCTGGAAGAAGGATCCCTATGGCCTGTTTACCCAGACACGCAAAATCACTTCAGACAGGAATCAGTCTGGACTTAATGAAACCAAGCAGTGAGTCAGAAGAAAATTAAGTGATAGATTGGCATGGCTTTACGATAAGAAATGACAGCCAGTGCAGGCTATGCTTGGTCAGGATTCTCAGTGTTTTGTTTGTACTAACTCAATCCCTACAACAAACCTAACCAGGGCATGTATTTAATTTAATGTCCAGACTGTTGTACCAGAAAGTTAAATGAGACACTATTAATGCAGAGAAAAAAGGCATAAGTCAGGGCTGCCTCAGGCAGGCTGGTATGATATCACCTCCCTACCCAGAAGGCATACTATTATAACTGTTCTATAGAGAATGAAACCAAGGAATAGCACAGAGAGGTTAAATAACTTGCCTGAGGTCACAGAGGTAAGTGGCAGAGCAAAGACTCGAACTTAGCCAAGCTTCAGAGCCCACACTCTTGATGCCTATACAGTATTACCTTTCTGTGTTTCCTATGTTATAAACCTCCTGGTGCTAAAAACCTGGGTTATATTTAGCATCAAGAATAGATTAGGCTGGAAAAAACACCAGCTTCTAGAGTCAAACACCAGGTCAGCAGCCCTGGACAACCTCTCTAAGCCTCGGTAAGTCACCTATAAAACAAAGCAACTGAGACCTACCTTACAGGACTGCTGTGACACTCAGATGAGGCAGTGTTTGTGGAAAGGCTTTGGAAGCTGAAAAGCACAACATGAATATTAATTCTATATAAAGAACATCGTATGTAAAAATCTGCATTTACTCTGCACAGAGCCGAAAAGTAATATTTTCTGTAAATGGCCAAATAGTAAATATTTTAGGCTTTGCAGACCATATGGTCTCTCTGACAGCTACTCAACTCTTCTGTTGTAGCACGAAAGCAGTCACAGATGATCTGTAAATGAGTGAGTGTGGCTGTGTGCCAATAAAACTTTATTTACAGAAGCAGGTGGAAGGCCATAAGACCATAGCTAACCAACCACTGACCTAGAGAAATGCTATTTAAAATTGCAACCCCTCAATGCTCCCTGTATCTCTTTTCTGATTCATGTTCCTCCACAGATAACACTGATCACAATCTAACATAATGTGTATTTTACTTATTTATTATTTGCTTCCCCCACTAGAAAATAAGCTTTGTCTGTTTCACTGTTGATTCCCTAGTGCCTAGAGGAGTACCTGGCACATAATAGGAACTTTATAAACATTTGTTGAAAGAATGCATGGATAAATGAATGGAAAATTTTTGAAGAAGTTGGATATATTATTGGAAAAGGGCAAATCCACGGCAAGTTAAAAATAAAAAAAAAGGAAACAAAAAGAGAAGGATATCTGAAAACCTAGGGGAAGAAAAACTACTGCAAATGAACTAAAACTCAGCTTTGTGATTCCTTGCAGGCAAAGGGAAAAGGATTATTTCCAAAACCAATTTTGTGGGTTGTGAACTAAAGCTTTACGAAACAATTTCCAAAATAGCTGGTTAAAATCTAAAGGAATTATTGGCTTGATTTAGGTTTAGTTAAGAAAATAGCTTGAGGTTTGTTCCAGAGCAACTAATTTCAGTGTGTGTGTGTGTGCGTGTGTTTAATCCTTCCTCACCCCCACCCTGACAAATGTGGGTTCAGCTGTTCACTGGGGATAGTCTGGAAAAGGGTTTGAAATTGATTCAGCAGGTTTTTCAGGGAAACACATATATTTGTGTCTAGTTTAGTTTGGGGCCTACCATATCATATTGTCAATCATTGCAATTTTTCCACATAGTTCAATTCAATTTTTCTGCATAGTTCAATTCAAGCTCATGGCTAAAATTAACAGCAAAATATTGCTTAACTGAGTGATTTTCAACCTTTTTTCATCTCATGATAGGCACACATAAACGAATTACTAAAACTCTGCGACGCACCATAAAATATATTTTTTGCTGATTTGACAAAAACAGGTATAATTTTGATTCATTCACACCAGATGGCTATTGTGTTGGCTGTTGTCATTTTTTCATTTGACAGTCTAAGGGAAAACAGGTTAGTGCCCCTGACTAAGTAGTCAGGTATTACATATTTTAAAAGTTCTTGCTGCACACCAGTTGAAAATCACTGGCTTAACTGAATAGAAACTTTTCTATAGAGACAAAGGTTCTTGCCTTGACCAGTGTGGCTCAGTGGGTTGGGCATCATCCCATAAACCAAAATGTTGTGGGGTCAATTCCCTGTCAGGGCACGTGCCTAGGATGCTGGTTTGGTCTCCAGTCGGGCATGTAACAAGAGGCAACCGATCAATGTTTCTCTCTCACATCAATGTTTCTCTCCCTCCCTTCCCCTCTTTCTGAGATCAGTAAGCATGTCTTAAGTGAGGATTAAAAAGAGAGAGAAAGGTTCTTTACATAAGGTGCTTTATATAACTCTTTCAAATCGAGATCTATATAACACATTCAACTGATGTTACCTGATGTTCACAGAAGAGAACACTACTTCTACAAAAGCAAGTGTGCACATCTAATGCACACCTGACAACCTAAACAATATTCAGCTTTTCAGACACAGGGCTAAGCAAAAGTTTGACAAGATTTTTTTGAAGAACTTGGATGCTGATCCCCTAATTTGGTACACTCAGCTCAATGTTCGATGTCTACTGTAGGCCAAAGGGAGTGAGGCTGAAGAATTTCATTGTTAGGCTCATGAGTAATAATTTCATTTCATCCTTAGCTTCTTGAAGAAGTGAATTTTTATTTACTGGTTGATTTAATATGTAACTGTGAAAAAAGCATTGGATTTAGAGTGAAAAGACTTGGCTAAAGGACTGAAGAAATGAAGGAAAAGGAATGGAATGAAAATGAAAAAAAGAAAAAGAAATGAAGTTCTGAATCATCACATGGAAGACACTTGAAAACATGATGTTAAGAGAAAGAAGCCAGACACAAAAGGCCACATATCACATGATTCCATTTCTATATATGTCCAGAATAGGCAAATCTATAGATATAGAAAGTAGATTAGTGGTTGCCAGGGGCTGAAGGAGGGGGAAAGTGGGAGACATAGGCAGTGACTGCTAAGGATGCAGGGCTTCTCTTTGGGGTGATGAAAATATTCTAGCGTTAGATAGTGGTGATGGTTATACAACCCTGTGAATATACTAAAAACCAATGAATTGTACACTTTAGAAAGGTGAATTTTATGGTATGTGCATTATTTCTCAAGCAAAGAAAAGGAGATAAAAAAGGAAAAGTTTAAAAAAATAGAAGATCTGACTCTGCTATTGACTGACTAGCTTTGTGAGCTGTGGGTAATGTTGAGACGCAAATGAGATATCTATGTATAAGTAATTTTGGAAAAATGTATAATGCTACAAATTCAAGGCAATTTCACTCAAAATATTAATGAAGTTCTTCATGGAACTTTATGGTAATTTTAAGGTATATATGTAAAAGCAAGTGGCCAAGACAATTTGACAAAGAACAAGAAATGATGGCTTGCTCTATCAGCATCAAGACTCATTAGAAAGCTACAACAATCAAATGTAGTATTCACTCAGGTTAGACAGATATGTGAGGAAGCCAAATTTGAGTGAGCCTGGAAGCACATTCATGCATATATTGGCACATATAGCAAAGGAGGTGGCAGAGTAGATGCAGTCTAGGAGGGCAAGAATCAACTCTTCAACAAGTGGTGCTGGGATAACTGGTTTTCTACATGGAAAAACAATCAACATGCAGATTCCTCTCTCAATTCCAACTAGACTAAAATTATTTCAAAAGCCAACATTTAAAACTTTTAGGAGAAAATATGGAAGAATATCTTTATATCTTTAAAATAGGAACAAAAAGTACAAAACATAAAAGAAAAAAGAATAAATTTGACTACATGTAAAGTAAGAACTTTATCAGAAGACACTATAAAAAGTAAAAAAATAAGCCACAAACTGGGAGATATTATCTACAGCATATATTACTAAAAATTAGTATCCAGAATATATAAAGAACATCTATAAATCAATAAAAAGTACAATCTGATAGAAAAAATGGGCAAACCTCAAATAAAAATTTCACAAAGATGAAATTTAAATAGCCAATGAACACTGGTGTCCAGAAATGCAAATCAAAACTAGAAGAGATATAATATTATTCCTATTATCTGAGCTATGTTCAAAAGTCTGACTATGCTAAACATTGGCAAGGATGCTGAGCAACAGGAAGTGCCTTATACTGTTGCTTAGGAAAGTAATCTGGTAACATCTAGCACAGTCCAGGAGTCATATACCCTGCCACCCAAAGCCTCCATTCCTAGATATAATCCCTAGAGAAACATTTGCATATTAGTATAAGGAAACATATTCAAGGCTGTTCATAGCAACTTAATTTCTAATACCAAAATCTGAAACAACTTAAATGACCATCAATAGAAAAATGTATAAATATGTTATATTTTTATGTGATGAAATGCTACAGAGCCAAGGAAAAGAATTGAGCTAGAGCTACATATATCAACAAGGACAAATCTCAGAAAAATAACTAATTGAAAATGAAAGTTGCAAATGAACATGAGTAAAAAAAACAGTCATATAAAGTTTAAAAGTATGCAAGTCACATTCTCTCTTGTTTAGGGACATATGCATATGTAGAATAAGTATAAAGACATGTCTGAAAAGGTAAACACCAATTTCAGGATAGTGCTTACCTCTGTGCACTTTTTTAACCTAATATATGGACAGGATTGAGGGCCTCTAGATGACACCATTGATGGAGCAAGTTCGAAGGAGATGGAATTATATGTACTTTCCTCAGCAGAATTGAACCATTACTGACCCACCCTCAGAAGGTCCCCCTAGGAGCAAAGTTTACATAGGGGTCAAAGCCATGTGCCTGACTGATACAGTGTTCTGATTACCTGAACTAATTATCTACAAGCAGCTGATCCCAGCAATAACTAGCCACAAGAAGGGCTCACTTTACCATTCTGATGCTAGCAAAGGAGGCGATGAAGTATTGAAGTGGATATATCCTAGTTGATAAAGGATTACCTTTTAGCAACAAACAGTAACGAAAACTTTATCAAAATCACAGTTAATATGAAAATCATCCTGTACATAATTTAATATTTGATGATTTGAAAAGTACTTTAGGCTTCAACAATACATAATCTCAACTGCAAATATCTGTTGTCATTATACATAATTTGCTGGCTAATAAAAGTTTATGCTGATAAAAGGCTAGATAAACCAATGAGAAGTACTCTCCCTCCTCTCTCTAGCATTTGAGGATGCAGCAAGAAGGTGGCAGTCTGCAAGCCAGGATGAGAGCCCAGAGTCACAGGGAAGCAGTCACCTAACCATCCACCCTTAATGTTTTTACAGATGTTTACGTTAAAGCTAGCCTAGTTAAATATACCTTTAAAATACCAAATCCAAAGGAACCCTAAGAGGCCCAAACAAAGACATGGATGTTCAGCCTAGTGGGAAGCACACCCTGGCAGAGGCATAATGCATTTGTGAGAGATTCAGTCCAAAGTTCCAGGTCAGGTCACCTTCCCAAACATCACTCTCTGGTATGGGTTCCAAATATGAGGAACCACAGAAAGGAGAATTCTGTATACAAGGTCTTCAGGGGAGAAGGTTGGGTTATAGCATACTTCTAAACATACAAAAGGTCTAAGAACCCCCATCTGGGTGCAGGAAGCTCCAAAATGCCCTGAGAGGCTTAAATTATGTGAAGATTTGGATCCATTTCCAGTCTGGGGCAGAATGCAGGAGGAAGGGGACAAGTTGAAGACATAACTAGAAAGCGCATTGACCACTGATGTAAAGCTTGGAAAACAGGTATGGGCATGTCATTAAAACTTAATGTCAGGAGCCTCCACACAATAAAGGTCCACAAAAGGACTCCTTGTCCCAAGGGGATGGGCAAAGAGCCCACAATAGAGACCTCTAGGGAGGGGGGCCTATGGAGAGAGGAGCATGGAAGTAGGATTCAGCCAGGATGAAGTTCGTGGGGGGCCATGAGATGAGGTCAAGGGCCCTGAGGCAGAACTCAGAGATATGCCCCCCACCCCCGCCCCACCTTTTGACCCCAGGCTGGAGTCAGATCAACCAGAATCAGCTCTGCTGGGGAACCCAGAATATCAACTCTGTTGACATGATCCCCAAATACACAGGAACATGGAAGCATGGTCTCCATTATGGGGCTTATTTCCAGCCATCCAAATGGTGCCGTCATGCCAACAAAATAACTAGACACTCCCCCACCCCCACTCCAACAATGGCAACAAACCCCATGGAGCTCCCTGTTGTTTTCTTGCAATGGGGTTTTATTAAAAGAAACAAAAGTACTTCCTGACTGTTGGCTTCAAACAGTTATAGCTTTGGTTCCTCCAGAAGGTTAACTCGTAGGCAAGGACTCAAAAGCCAAAGGTTTATTTAGGATGTGATCCCAGGAAGCAGGAGAACGGGAAAGTGAGGCAGAGGCAGGAAGGCAGCTAATACAGACAGATGCGTTATCAAGCCAGTTACCACTGGAGGCAACTGAAGCTCAGTCCTGGGTGCTGAGGAGTATAAAACACCCATCACTCTGTCTTAGAGCTATATTGTTCACTGGAGGGCAGGGGAACTGGGCTGTTTATTTATCAACTTTCACTAGGGCTGTTGCCAGGGTGGGCTGGGGAGGGGAGGGGAGTGTGTTAATTCACTGTTAATTCTCTGGCACTCCCAGTCTGCCACATGGGCGGACAGAGCAGGCGCTCTGGCAGAGAAATAAATGCTCAGCCAGTGGCTGGAAGGAGAATGGTGTGTACACAAGTGGTCAGGGTCAAAGCTGTTGAAATGGATACCCAGTCTCTCTGGAATGAATGAGGAAGTACGAAATATTGAAGCCAGGCAAGAAAAGGGTGGTTTCATGCCTGCCCTGCCCTACTCTTTTCTTCAGGCTAGGGCTGGGAGGACAAGCCCAGAGAGGCACTTGGGCAGGTATGTTTATCATCCATAAATGGACAAAGGTTTCAGGTAATCCCCAGCTGTCCTCTCAAGCCTCGCTATTCAAGGTGTGGCCCCCAAACAGCAGAAATCCACATCTTTATTTTAACATAGTTCTCTGGGTTATCAATTTGTATATTTGAAAGGCACTGCTATAGATACTCTTAGGGACTTTCAGTACAGAGTACATTCAGCAAATGTCTCCTACCAAAACTAAATGGTAGGTATTTGTTCGATTTTAGGCTATATTTGCTCTATCCAGTTTGTCAAATTAACTTCAGATTTTCTGAATGGAGTAAGTTAATGCTAGTGTCAACCTGCCTACCTGAGTGTAATCACAGCAAAATAAAGCATACTTGAGTTTTTTTAAAAAAACCCTCATTTACTTTGTTCCCCTCCTTTTTCCCCCTTGCCAAAATCCTTAAGCTATTTAAAAATGACATTTTTATATAGATTGTTGGTGAAGGATAAATGAGCATAGAAACAGATTCTTAGGGGAAAAACGTAGAAAAACAACTGATGCTAAAAATTAATTGAAGTTATGAATAAAAAGCCTCGACACTGTATATAGATAGAGATGTATGTTCAAAGGTGGCTACTAATCCTAATTGCATTCAGAGGAGAAAATAATTGACAACTGTGAAAACAATTAGAAATATATTTAAAGCATTCTATTAGGGGGAGTAGAATATGACATCACAAAATATGCCTATTTGGCATAAGGATTACCTTGAGGTTGATTCTTTTTAAAAACAAGACTCAGGAGAAGCTCTAAAAACTGAGTAGAACTTATCTTTTTGCAAGAGACATTTACATATATAAAGGACAACTCCAATTGTAAGGGTGTCTTCCTCTCTGTACCAGGAACAGGAGGTAATTCAAAATCTCTAGAAACTCTTATCAATTCACTGACCTAAATCTAATAACAACCTTACCCTTATCACCTCCCATAACTGCCCCCTCTGGGGTTGCTATTTAAGGTGGTGGCTTAAGCTGTTTGGGGGAGTTATTCAGTTTTCCTGGTCTCTCCCATGCATTCATGTTATTAAATTTGCTTGTTTTTCTCCCCTTAATCCATCTTTTATTATTACAAAGGGTCTCAAGAAAAAACCTAGAAAGTTAGAGGGGAAATTATTTTTCCTCCTCCGTGATGTCAATGTCATAAAAAGCAAACGAAGGCTGTGGAAATGTTGCAGACTAAAAGAGGCTAAGAGACCTGACAACTAAGTGCTATAACAACACTAGGCCAGATCCTGTACTAAAAGTAAAAATATTGCAAAGGGTGCTATCAGGTTTATTGTCAAATATGGAATACAAATAGAAGATTAGATAAGTTACTATAGTTGATAACAGTACTGTGGTTATGTAAGAGAATATTCTTATTCTTAGGAAATCCATACTGAAGTGCATAGGAGTAAAAGCCATGATGTATGTAACCTTATCCTCAAATGGTTCAGAAAAAAATTATGTGTATCCATAAGTGCAAATGATAAAGCAAATGGGGTAAAATGTTAGCAACGGATTAGTCTGGATAAAGGGTATATGGGTATCCTCTGTACCATTTTTATTTTTGCAACTTATTATTAAAGTTTGAAATTTCCAAATATGAAGTTTTAAAAAATGATTTATAAAGGAAAGAATAAGTCCAGAACCTAGAAAAGGAGCCAGTCTTTGACACATTGGGGGTGGTTCATTCATAGTTTCACAGTAACATTTGGGGGGTACGATGAATATTTGTACAAATATAGGTTTTTTAGGAGTTTGGGTGGTGAGACTATGAGGAGGTTGCTGTCTAATGAGCAGCTGATGTAGTAGTAGCAAAGGAAATAAAGGAAGGTGTAAAACAGCTGTTTTGGAGAATAGAAATGCAAACTCACTGTGCAAACATGGTAGGTAATGCTGAAGGCCCACTTAAGATTTATTAGGGTCAGGAACTGGACCTAGATATCAGTATTTATTCTGAAAACTCCCCAGTGATTTGAATGGGCTTTCAGAACTGCTGTGCTAAGGCAAGGTTTCTCAACCTCAGCAATAGGGACCTTTGAGCCAGATAATTATTTGTTGGGGAATAAGGGGGGTCAAGAGAGGGGGTCCTCTGCATTGTAAGATGTATAGCAATATCCTTGGCCTCTACCCACTAGATGCCAGTAGTGCGCCCACCCCTGCCAGTCATGATAACCAAAAATGTCTCCAAACATTGCCAAATGTCCCCTGGGGTGGGATCATTTGCCAGGGGACAAAATTGGTCCTGGTTGAGAACCACTGTGCTAAGGGAACAAAGGTCAGGAATTGTGTATACTCTTTGTTTCTATGAGCATTGTGGTTAAGAACACAGACCATGAAATCAGATGGTCTGTGTTCAAACCCCAGATCCACTACTTATCTTTTGTATGACCTTAGACAAACTACTTAACCTCTCTTGCCTCTGTTTCCTCATCTGTAAAATGATAATAATAGTATGTGTCTCAAAAAAAAAATAGTATGTGTCTCAAGAGGTTGAGAAGATATTAAATGAGTTAATATGGAAAGCAGTAAGAGCAGTGCCTGCTCAATAAATATTAGCTATTAGCTCTCTTTATTATTATCGGCGGCGGCAGCCGTCCGTCTCGAGAGACGATGGTGTAGCTTCTTAAGATTTATTATTATCACAGAGTCACAAACATAGTAGATATCAGATGTCTGCTCATTAATGAACTGCTTACATTAAAATATACTCCATGATAAACCTAAAGAAGTTTCCACATTAAAATTGAACAGAAAGGCAGAGTGCATGGAATTTCTCTTAAGATTAGTGCCTGATCTTTTTCTAGATTCTATGTGTACTCATCATCCATTCAACAAATATTTATTGATCACCTATTATGTCCCACTGTTGTAGATACTGAGAATACATCAAACATTGACTAAGATACACAAAATCCTTGCCCTCTTGGAACTTAAAGTCCAGCAGGGGGTGGGGGGTGGGAAAGGCATGGAATCAGTAAACAAATAAATGATATATAACCACAGATAATAGTGGTACAAAGAATACAAAAGTGGGATGAGGGGATCGACATTTACAGTGGAAGGTGACTAATGCCATTTTATAATGAGGGTTAGAGAAGGTCCAAATGAAATAAGGGAACAAGTTATATGAACACCTGGTAAAATGGTACAAAGACTGGGAGGCAGGTAAATGGTTGGCTTGGATAAGGAAGAGCAAGGAGACTGGTGTGTTTGAGGAAGTGTGAGACGAATAGGGGTAAAGACCACGTACAGAATCAGAGGCTACAGTGGGGATCTGGGGATTTATTCTAAGTGTGGTAGAGATTATTAATGGGTTTTGAGCTGTGAGTTTACAAGGTTGCATTAACTGGCTATTCTGGGGCATAAATGGTGGATGATGGGAGACTGGTTTGGAGGCTTGTATATAGTAATTCAGGGGAGAAATGTGGATAGCATGATTATCTGAGGGTATTATAATTGAACTCCTTTGCATCATAGCAAGATCTGATGTAAAATGAATTGGTCCTGGACATAGTTCAGCAGTTTGGGGCTTAAAAACTAAATCAACAGTTTTTAGAAATCAATGTTTTATGAAAGAGTGGTCAAATCAATTTAGAGGGTTATGATTATCATTTTAAAATGAAATAGACCAGGTGGAAGAGAATTGCAAATACCAGCATACACTGCACAAAGGAGAAGTGCATACTTTGTAAGATTCATAACACTTTGTGAATTGCTGTTTCAGTTATATATACCTATGTTCATACTGGATTGAAATTTAAAATACACTTCTCACTATGAGTAGTGGGACAGGAAAGTTTGGAAAACACTACAAAAAGCTATCTTATTTATGGATAAGTATGTTATAAACTGTCCCTTTATTCTTTCTCATTCTCACTGTACCTAGCATCCCCCCAAATTGAAATATTATTAAAAAGTTCTAAGGGTAGTTTCTTCATAGTCTAAATGAAATGAATTGAGTTATGCTACACTATCTTCTCCCCCAGAGAGATCAAAATATGACCACCCAAAGCAGGGAAGACTGACTCACCTCTGAACTCTTAGACTTTTCAATGAAAAAAAATTCCAAGCAGAACCAGAAATTTTAAAATGAAACTTTAGACATTTTGAAGCTAAAAATGGAAAGAAACCTCCTGGAGGTAATTAGGGAAACTACTAGAATGCTACAACAAGTATAATTAATACCTAGTGGCATACTATTGGAAGCATTTCCACCCAAATAACTGCCCTAGAGGGAAACTTAGCCAGTAAGGCAGGTAAACAAAATGAGGAAAAATCATTAAGGGACAGGGTCCCTAAGTTATTGCCATTTGTAGACAGCTTGATTATCTACCTTGAAAATCCAAGAAAATCAACTGAAAAATTATGAGAGCTAACAAAAGTTCAGCAACATGCCTTGAATATGATAAATCTACAAAAAAGTTAGCCTTTCTATACAATAGTATAGTAATTATCGAACATGTCAAAAGTGGTTTGCAAAGCTTCATGCTGGAGATTTCTTGTAGGAAGATGCTCCGCAGTTGAGGGGACCAGTTGAGGTTGATAGCGGTCAAATTGAGACATAAATTGAGAGCAATCAGCATTATGCCACATGGGAGAGAGCTGACATATTCAAAATATCCAAATCAATAGTTACTGTTGAAAATGAAAAATGTGTCTTTTATTTTACAGAAAAATATTTAAAAATATTTTGGCTAACCCAATATAAAATGCCAAAAGAAAGTACAGGAGAAAATCTTGGTAAACATGACGTAAACCAAGATTTAGTGAACAGGTTACTAAAAGTGCTATTAACAGAAGAAAAATAACCTGATATATTAGACTTTATAAATATTTAAAACTTACGCTCTTCCATCAAAAGTCACTAATTCTACTTCATATAAGTCAAATAAAATAATGAAACCACCTGGGAAAAGTTTGACATTTCTTATAAAGTTAAATTTACCACAAAATATGGCAATCCTACTTCTAGTTATTTATCTGAGTAAAATGAAAATTATGTTCACACCAAAAGCTGTATGTAAATGTTTATATTGGCCCTATTCATAATCACCGAAAGTTGGTGAATGATAAACCATGAAATATTACTCAGCAATGAAAAGGAACAAATTACTGATTCACCCAACAACAGGGATGAATCTCAGATGCATTGTGCAAGAGGAAGGAAGCCAGACTTGGAAGGCTATATTGGGTATGAACCCATTCACAGGACATTCTGAAAAAGATAAATGTATAGGGATGGAAAACAAGTCAGTGGTTGCGATGGGCTGAGAGTTATGGAGGGATTGACTGACTAGAAAGGGTCACTAAGGAATTTCTTTGGAGTGATGGAATTCTCTATGTTCTAAAAAGGGTGAATGTTATTATAAATAAATTGTACCTCAATTTTAAAAACATGGAATTGACTCGTGAATCAATTAGGTAGATTTGGAAAATGGAACAGTGATTGAGGGAATTTATTTTGTAATAATTTTCCTCAAATGTTTAGCCCATTTCTTAACTTCCAGTATTCCCCCGCTCATATCATGCCCTCCAAATAAGTTTGATGTGAATGAAAGATCCACATATTTTAAAAACCATAAATATTTTTTAAAGACCTAAAAGAATTTTTTTTCTCTCTATCTTGAGGTAGGGGAGGCCTTTCTCAGGCATTAAAGCTAGCCGTCAAGTTTTTTACTGAAGGCAGAATCTCTCCTTTCAATTACTGTTTCTGTGAGGTTAATAACCTCACAGAAACACACCCCCCCTTTTAATTTAATGGTGTTCTTCCCAGTTTGTAGCATGTATTTGAAAGAGACTTGGCACTCTCAGACAGCAAAGTGGAAAACTGTATTTGTCAGTTTCATGTGAGTAGTGAAGGTACCAGGACCTACATAGTTATGTCCCGTTTCTGAGTCCCAAACCAGACTTAGCCACACCACAGCCACTACAGAGCCCCCAGAGTGACCAATTTGGCCATGGAAAAGCAGCTTCTTTACTGGCTCTCCCAAACACCTGAGACAACTCACTTTGCCATTTCTGGAAGGCTGTTCATGGTACCAAAAACATAGCAGCTCTCCTTTCCCTGCCAAGCCACCAATGAAATTCCAGTTCTTAGACTTATTCTCCCTCTGCAGAACAAAATCATATCCACAATTAAAGTTCAATTATTTTCTTTTCGGTGTTGCCATTTTTTTTTTTTTCTAGGAAAGCACACACACCTGGAATCCATGGGTTTGGGACAAGAATTATTCACAGAGAAAACACTGATGCTCGCCTGCATTTCTTCCGTGTTTTCCAATAGCAAAAACTGCTCTATCCCCCGCTTTTAGTGAAAGTCACTTTGCAGGGATGTGGGAATGATAAAAGCAGAGGGAATCCGATCGGGCTGGCATCTAGCTGAGGCTTTGTAAAACAATACCCCTGGAACAATTACAAAATTTGGCCACTTTTTGTTTTCCAGCTTTGCATTTGAGCTATAAAAACAGCCAAACCAAGCAACGTCCAGCCCACTTTAGGTCTTAACTAAGCAAAACTTTGAGACACTAAAAAGGATTCTCCAAATCTTTTGGAAATAACACACACTCTGTCAGTTAATTGACAAACTATTATGACATCGGACTTAATTGTATTGTTTATTAATTAAGCTCTTAATAACTTGTTTATTGTTAATATGAATGAATAAATATTGACATACCGTGTATAATTGAAATTATACTCAGGGGCTTACCTCTTAAAATAGTCTAAGAGAAGTTGAGAAAGATGGGAGGAACTTCAACATCTAGCTAGTCTCTGCTTAATAAACCTTCACTCTCCATTACCCACCCACCACCTTTGAACCCTGTTAGAAGAAATGGATCCTTTTTCTGCCTATAGTGACTCTTAGACTGTATCAGCTACATAATCTGTGGGGCCCAGTGCAAAATGAAAACTCAAATCCTCTTATTCAAAAAAGTATTAAGAAATTCGACAGTGACAGCAGAGCATTAAACCAAATACAGGTCGCAAGCCCATAAAGTAATCTCTGCTATTAAATAATGTGTTTGGCTAGTAACTGGTAAGAAAAGTCAAACATTTCACTACTAAACGAGTAGCAGTAATTTTAATGTGTGTGACTGGGGTGGAGGTGGGATTGTAAAGTCTTAGGACCAGCCCTCCCAATCTCCTACTTTTTCTAAGGTTTTCAGACTGTTGAACAAAAAGTACTTCTGCAGGGCCTGCCATATACGTGTGGTCCATGGAGCAGCAGCAGCATGTGGGAGCTAGTTAGAAACTCAGACTGTCGGGCCCCACCCCAGACCTACTGAATCAGAATTTGCATTTTAACAAGACCCCCAAGGGATTTGTGTGGGCAGTACACACAAAGAAGTGTCACGGTTGAAGCAGCCACAGAAGACGCTGCCGCCTGCCTCATCTAGGTTTCTGGAGGCCCGTCAGCTCTCCTCCTCTTCCTCACCTATATAGTCCGGGAGCCTCGAAACGACAAGTCCCCGTCGAAATGCGCTCACCTGAGACCTCCAGCCTCCTCCTTCCCCCCCATGCCCACCCACAGACTCCAGGCTGCCGCTCCATCCCGCCGCGCCCAGGGCCACCTGTTAGGGGTCGCACCAGGCGGTGCTACACCAAGCCTTCCAGAGTTCTGAGCGCCTCAGCGCTCCAAAGGCTCCGCCGCACCCACTGACCGGAACAGTAAACTGAGTGCCCGGGAGTCGCTTCTCAAAGAGCCACCCCGCGAAAACGAGACTCGTGGTTCTGTTTTCCGGAGGGGTGGGGAGAGTTTGAGTCCGTTTGAAGCTTTTGGGCACACTTGTCACCCCCTCAGAGAACACGTCTCAGGAGCCCCCTTTTCCACGGCGCGCACTCTCCCACTGTCGGGGTGTTGGCCCCCGAAGCTCGGCCATTTGCCTCTGACTTTCAGGGCGGCCTTTGGGCCCCGGCTCAGAGCCCCAGCTGGGCGGAGGGAGCGTTCACCCCGCTGTCCCGTAGCCCTTCCCGTCCAGGCGCTGTGCCGGAGCGGCTGGCGCCGGTCGCCAGCTCCTCGGGCTGGGTTTCAGGAGCCCGAGGGGACAGACCCATCCCAGCACTATGCGCTTACCTGCCGGTCCCCAACGATCGGCTGGCTATTGAAGCCCTCCAGTTCTCCTTTTCCCCTTTCCCTCTCTGTGCGTCTCTCCTCCCGCCTTCCGAGGGCTGGGCACCGCCCCCGCCGCTCCCGGATCGCTCGCCCGCCCGCTCTTCAGTTGCCCAGCGGCGTGGCGCGTCGAGCGCTCTGCCGCGACAAGGCTGGGCGCTGAGGCTGAACGCGGAGGTGGGGAGCGGGCGGGGCGCGGAGGGAGGAGGGTATGAGAGTGCAGCGCAGCCGGCTGAAGCCCTGCGGGGAGCTGGGGGTTGAGGATGGGGAGAGAAGTGGGGCCACGGGCTGGGCGGCCCACCCCACCCCAGCCAAGGCCCCCGCGATGCTTCTGGATTCCCGGGACAGCGAGATCATCGGATGCCTGGCGTCCGATCCGGCGCGCTTCATCAGGGAGCCCAAACTCCAGAACCAACCGCTCACCTTTAGAGTTAGCTCTGATACTCTAATGCCTGTTCCACGACTTTGAGCACCATGCACAGGGATGGATGGTAACCCCGCTCCTCTGCCACAATATTTCTGATGCAGAAATCGGATGTCAGACCACTTGAAGCGGGATTCTGAAAGATCGGTGAAAAGGAAAATGTCCTGGGAAACGATTCAGTTTCACAGTTATCAGGTGAAGGACATGTTATACAAGATACCTAGAAACTGGGATCTCCAGGATTCTGTCTGCTCCGTGAAGTCAGTTGTTCCTGGTTCCCTCTATCGTTTCTGTCTGTCAGCATCTCCTCTTTCTGCCCCTTAATAGAATAAAAACTAGATCTGGATAGAATTTAACAGATTACCTAACCAGCTTGTAAAAGTAACCCATGTTACAGATGTGAAAACCAGAGGCCTAGAGGGGGCTTGGCTCTGTTCTCCATACAACTAGTTGCAGAGAGCAGGAAAAGAATAAACTCTGAATTCCTTCTCTGGAGCCTTTCACCACCCCCACAACCCTGTCCAGCCCTCCTCTTTATAGTCAAATAACTCCTATATTTGTAAAATGCGTTTTCACTTTAAAAGCACCATTCTCTTCTGTTAAAGCCTGCAGGGAATATTCCATTTTTCTTTACCACCAAAACAAAATTCTAGAGACTGAATTGCATTCACAGCTCTGGAGAGGATGTTCATAAAGTGCAGATCTGCAGAGCACATCCTGGCTGACTCTGCCATATTAGACACAACCAGGTGGAGATAAATGAATGTGAAGTGTTTTCAGAGAGACTCTTGACTGGATTAAGGGGGAGTGGAGATCAGGAAGCTCATCCATATTACATAACAAGTTCAAGGCAGAATTATGATGAGGGGGAAACTATTTTAATAAACAGATTCAATGTTACTCCAAAGGGTTAAATTTACCTATTTAAAGTAACAACACTTGCATATACTTGACTGTTACAAGAGAGACTTCATATTGGGTAGAGCCACCAGGACTCTCATACACTGCTACTGGGAGTGTAAATTACTTCAAGCATTTTGGGAAACTATTTGGCAGAATCTGTTAAAATTGAGCATACAACTACCCTATATCCAGCAATTCCCCTTCTAGAAGCACACTCAATACAAATGAGTGTATATGTTTACCAAAGGATATGAGAATATTCATAGCACTGTATTTGTAATAACTCCAGATTGGGAGCTACCTAAATGTCCATCAACAGTAGAATGTATTGTGGTAGTACAGTCACAAAATGGAAAACCAGACAGCAATGAAAATGCACGAACCACCTCTGCGCATAGTACGGACAAACTTCATAAACAATATTGAGCAACGGAAGTGAAAGCATACATACTATGTGATTCAACTTATATAAAGTGTAAAACAGGCAAAACCAGTCTATGAAATTAGAAGTCACAATGGTGGTCATTGGGGGTTGATGACTAGAGGGAGTTACAAGGAGATAAGAAGGTTTTATGGGACACAGGTAGTGTCCTGTTTCTTGACTTGGATGCTACTCATGTGGATCTATTAAGTTTGTGAAAATTCATGATCTGGTCACCTATGATATGTGTGCTTTTCTCCACCTATGTTTTACTTTAATAAAAAGCTAAAATATGTATAGCTTGTATGAAAAATTGTTTTAATTTCTAAAGTAAAAATGATACCAAAATAAGTATACTTTTCCTTTAAACAACTTTTCCTTTTTTAAAAAAGTCACTTTAAGGAAATACGTCTAAAAAAAAGGAGACACTCAGCCTAAAATTAAAAATTTATATTTTGATGCACTTCCAGCCAAACTTTCATTCTCCTTGCCACACACTCTCAGGTCAACAGAACTCTGCCATCAGGGCCTACAGAAGAGGAAAGAGGCTAGGACTGAGGAGAGGGTCCAGCTCTGCAGCCATGGCTTTCTGCATTTTCTGTGAGAGGGAGTCTTGGTCACATGCCTCCTACACAGGCACTCTGTAGTGACAGGAAAGAAGGCTTAGGATCTGCAGTTAAATTTTAGCCAGAGCCTGTGGGCTGCTGTCTCCGCAGCTGGACAAAGGGCGACTTTGGCTCTTGTCCCACAGGGTCTTTGAGCTGGTGATAGTTTGATCCCCAAGCATTGGTAGGTCAGAAAACATGGAAGAGACTGAGTAGGAAGGGCAGAAGTCCTTGTCTCCTTTCCCTCTCATACTGGTGGACACTTTAGTGTGGACTCTCAGCAAAGGGAGGTGGTAGAGAAGGACAGCTCAGGCATGCTAGCCTTTTTATACTTTATACTTTGTCACTAAATCTTCATGGCAATCCACTAAGGATTGTTCGGCTGGGGAAGCTGAGGCACAGAGAGGTTAAGTAGCATCTTCCAAGGCCCACAGCTAGTGAGTGGTAGTCAGGACTGAAAGCAGTGGGAATGTGACTTTCAAGTTCCTGCTGTCTTAACAACTGGGTATGAAAGGTGGGATGTTGGGATGCCAAAAGAACCAGATGGAGAATGAGGAACTGAGGGGTTTGGTGTTTATCGGATTTTTCACGAACTTATCAGTGTAGTCAGTAAGACTGCATAGCGTCCCCATTTGTAAAATAGTAGGGGACAGCAAGGTCAATCTAAACTCCAGTGGATTGAGTATTTTAGACCCCCTATAATCTCTATCAACATTCCAATATGAAAAATAAAAGACATCTTACAAAAATAGTGTATATTACTATACAAACAAAACAAGAAAAATCCCCTAGCCAACACGGCCTCCACTTTCCACACAATTGTAATCAGATCCCCATGCCTAAGTTTATCCTTTATAGAAATTCTAAAGTTGTCACTGCTCACAAGTCCTTTATGGCTTAAGTCATCCATTCATTCATTCAAAAACATTTATTTTATGCTTATAGTGTCAGTGAGGATAGCCCAGTTTATGCTACAGTAATAAGCAATTCTCAAAATCTCCACGGTTAATGTAACAAAGGTTTATGTCCTACACTACGTGTTTATTGTAGATTGCGGGGAGGGGGGCGTGCTCTACTTATTGCAGTCACTCGGGGACCCAGGCTGACTAAGTAGCCACCTTCTCAAATGTTGCTGGTTGCTAAGCTAGAAGGAAAAGAACTCTGGACCACAAGTATTTAAATGCTCCAGCCCAGAAGTGATATGTAACACTTCTTCTCCCAACTCTTCAGCTGCAGCTGTTCAGATCATTGCACGCAGGCACAGAAAATGCAGCCTACAGGACTCAGGAAATACAGACCTACGAGGACCCAGGAGGTGGAGACATAGAAGTATTGGTGAAAAGCACTGATGATTACCACACTCACTATGTATCAGATCCTGGACAGATGAATATGATAAAGGAGGTGGTCTCAGCTCTCTAGGCACTCACAATCAAACCAGAGAAGTATCTGGCAACATGATTTTATCCCCTGTGCTGTAGACTTTCATGAATCTAGTGAAAGACTAATCACTGCCAATGTGAGTGAAGTCACGGTGTGACACAGCAAAATTTTTCTCCAGAACATTGAGCTAGTTGTAATGGTGGTGAACCTATTGCACAATGGGGGAGATAAATCATACATTCTCGTGGGAGGCAAAAATGTTCTCCTGTGAAAATACTGAATGAAGACAGTTGGGCATGTTGTCATTCTGGTTGATGAAAGTTACAAATGACAGTTTAATGAAAAATGAAACCAGACTTTGGCATCAACCAAGATGAGGATGGTGGGACCAGCCTTTTCACAGAATGTGTTCCAATTTGGGAAGAGCTGAGTGGCCCTGTGCCAATACAAATAACCCAGGGATCCAGGGGAAACTAACTGCATCTCAGTAGATCTGCATGCTGGCATTAGCCTGTGCAACTCACCACCACCCTGCCTGCATGGAGCAATCCTAGGGTAGAGACTGGGAAGGAAAACAAGGCCATTAGGCTCTTCAGTAGTGAGACAGGGGACAACTTTCTGGGCCAGGCCACATCCAACTCAGTCCTAATCGAAGGTCTCTGAACAACGATGACCCTTTTTTTTTTTTTCTTGGAGGGACCCATGAAGTTCTGGCCATGTGATTTTAAATCAAATTTCTTGGTTTACCTGTCTCTGAAACCACAGGGCATATTTCAGGGTAAAAATTCTAGATAGACACACCTCTATAGCACCCTAGCTTGTCTTATTTCTGTTTTCCCCTTAGGGAACATACCTCTAGGTTATGCAGATACCGTGTTCCTCCTCAAAACTTCTCCCATTAATTTTAGCATCCATCAGTGAATCATGCTTGCAATGATTACTATGGTGTTTTAACAGGGGTTTTCTATTTCTGTCATTATTTCTATCAATATTTATTTTGTTGTCACATTTTCTTGGCTTCAGTCATTGTGAGCTCTTTTGGGTTGGCTCTTGTGTCTCATCCTTTTTTGAACATTTCCTTACTTTCCAGAACCACAATATAGTCAGGGCTTATTTGTATGTTACTCCACTTTTTTCATTTCACCTCAAAAGCTGCTTTAAGTTCCCTCCCTTAAAAAAGTTATTTCTGTATTTTAGCCAATTCATCAATGGGGACCCACTGCATGAAGTAATGCTCCATTTTATTTGCCCTAAGTTGCCTTTTTCAAGCCATAACTGTTAATTCTACCTGGATCTATTGTTTGGGAATTTGGTGGGGGAAAAAAATCACCTGTTCACTAAAGACATCCTTCATCATTCTAGAATATTTTTGGTGTGCCCATTGACTTCATACTTCCTTGGTCTTAGCTGTAGTTATGACATTTTTGGCTATATACACAAGAAACCACAAATGCACCTGGCTTAAATATGATAATAAGGAAATGAAAAATGTTACTTCAGGGTACAGGAATACCGGAGGCACAGTGCAAGGATTTTGGCTCCTTTTTTTCTGTGATCCTTTCAGTTCTGCCTTCAGCGTGGTTTCCTTTAAGGGAATATGTTGGCAGTCAGCAGTGAAGAAGCACAAGCTACCTTGGTTTGTGCCCACCAAGAAGGGCAAGGAAAGGAGCAGGGTCATGGAAGAGGAAGGAGAAGGGGAAAAAAACCTTTCTTCAACTGTATAGTAAAATAGCCTTCTCTTCAGTCTGTTTGGTCCAGCTTAGGTCAAATGACCACATCTGAACCAATTCAGCTGCCTGGGAAATGCCAGGCGCTGATTGGCTTTGTTACCAAGCAAACTGGGGCTCATTTGCATGGTGCCTTGGTGTATGACCCAACAATTAGTGTTGAGAAAAACAGGTCTTTATTTATAATATTCCAACCTGGTGGGGTTGGGAACACTTCAGCTCAGAGTTCTGTTCCCGCACGACATCCAGCACTTCCCTTGCTCCCCAAAAGCCTATAAACCAAAACCAAGCCCAGTAGTTCCCCATCCCTTATCTGTCAGCTGTCTCCTTCAGGATCTGGGGTACGTTGTCATCAGCCTCTGTAAAATAGTCCAGGATAGCTTGTGTCATGTGACACTGGATTCTGGTGAATTCCAGGAAAGGCACAAGTCCTGAGAGAGTGTCCTCTCCGTATGTCCCGAGTCCCAAGAGTCCAGATAGAGTCCAGGTCTGCAAGGCAGAGTCCTTGGTGGCTTCGGAGTCAGCTGGAGCAGGCATGATCAAAGCAGCAGTGTAACTACTTTCTTACAAGCCCAGGCCGCATGGCTGAACCCTGACTACAAACTGCATAGCTGCTTGCTGCTTCCCACATGGCTGCTCCATTATCCTCCTTCCCTCATTGCTCCTCCAACATGCTCCTTTTCTTACTGCAGATGTTAATCCAAAACCTCATGGCACCTTCTTTCACATCAGGCCTCATGGTGGAGTGGTGGTGGTGGGGGGGGTCCTTCTACATCCTTTCAAACCACATGGATCCCTTCCTCATGGCTCTCCCCCTAATTTTAAATGCTGACCCTGAGCACCATATACGGTTGGCCATTGTTGTGAAAAGTATCTTAAGCCCTTTTACCTGCCCTTTTGCCCTGGGGCAGTAGCACAACTATTATCTAGCTATCAGTTTGCCATAGATATTCAAAGTACCTTAAAAGCCATATTATCTCCTTCCCTTCCCCCCCAAACATGGGCTGTGGGGACTTTGGGGATCCCCACCACCACACTCTGTTGCAGCTTGAGCTTGGCTTCAGGAATCAAGCACTATGAAGCAGAATGTGATTAGTGTGATTGTGAGGACAAGCTGTTCCCAAATGTAAGTCCGCATGGGAATCAACAGGAAGGCTTATTAAAATACAAATTGCAGGGCCCCAACCACAGAGTTTCTGATTCAGTCATCTCAAGTGGGGCCTGAGAATTTACATTTTTGCTGTACATTTCTAACAAGTTCCCAAATGATACTGATGTTGTTAACCTGGGAACCACACTTAGTGAACCACTTGGGTAGACCCGTTAGACTAACTCTGAACCTGGAGATAGGATCAGTGTAACCTGAGTCACATGGACTGCATGAAGGAGGGGTGAACGCCAAACTAATGCTCCTCAAACTTTAGCGTGCATGAATCACTTGGGAATTTTGTTAAGACACAGATTCTCTTTCAGTAGGTCTGGGGTGGAAGCTGAGATTCTGCATTTCTACCAAGAAATGCTGTTGCTGCTGGTCTGTAGACCCCACTCTGCAGGAGGAGGCACTGCACTCCCCTTTCCCTGGTTCAGGCCTTCATTCCCCCACTGCTGCGTGCTGCAGTAACTTCCTAACAGAGTCCCCTGAATCTCAGTTGTGAATGGTCCAATTGTCCTCTTGGACCAGTCTGCAGCACTCGCTGTTAACTACAGAATCCAGCCCAGACTCTTGGCTTGGCATTCAATGCCTTTCAGATCTGTTCTCTGTGTGAATCCTCAATTCCAGTCAGAATCCCTGCACACTCTGTCTATAATGTGCCTTGCCCATTCCCATAGCTTCATCTTTGCATTTACTCTGTTCCTCATCTATGCTGTCCTGTCCTTCCCCATCCTCTGCCTCATTGAATTCTACACTTCTCTCAAGGGCAAATCAAAAATCTACTTCTTCGACACCTTCTCTGGCCTCTCCTCAATGGATTCTACAATTATTTGCCAGTCCCAAGGTGCTGAGCAGCTTCAGATGTCCTTTCGCCACTGCATTCCCCAAACCACTCATTAAGCTCTGATGACTTAAGGCCTTGAATGTTGGGTTTAAATTGCAGTTTTCGTCTTCATCTACAATATGTTTGTTGAAGGCAAGCTCTGCTGCTTCCTTTTTTCCTTACAGTGTTCACCTCTGTATCTGGGTGTAGTAAGTGTATTTGTCAAATAAAGTTAGGCTAGGCTGCAGTGACAACTCTAAATTTCAATGGCTTAACTTCAAAAAAGTGTATTTCTCCCTCACATGAAGTCAGAAGTGGGACAGGATACTATCCTCCACCTTAAAGGGAAGCCATCAGGAACATGTGCCTACAAGATGGCTGAGGCAGGGAAAAGAAGGGGAAGGAGTTACCTGTGCTTTTAAATGCCTCAGACCAGAAGCAATTCGTATCACTTCTGCTCACAATCTGTTGGCCAGTATTAGCGCTATAGCTCCAGTTAAACTGCGTGGAAGGCAGAGAAATGTAGGGAAGCACATGGAATATTTGATTAACACTAGTATACACTACAATAGGAATCAGTAGATATTTCTTGGTCAATAGTTTGAGTATCTTTCTCAGGGTCTTTTCCAGATTTAGGAGATCTTTCTTGAGTATTAATGCTCAAGATCACACTGTATTCCAGTGAGGGCTTCCCTGAACACCAATTCATTTATACTTTCAAATTCCCTCCACTACCCCAGGCTCTCTCTACTCTTTCCCCCTGCTTTATTTTTTCTCCATAGCATTAATTTCCAACCAACTTATGTTACTTGTTTTGCTTATTGCCTGTCACCCTGAAAAGACAGAAAGTGAGTTCCATAAGAGCAAGGATTTTTTAAAAAACTAGTTTTTACTATATACTGTTGCTGCTGTATCCCCAATGCCTTGACCAGTTCCTAGCAGATAACTGGTATTCAACTGATGAATGAATGAATGAATGAATGAACTAATAATTTATTTATATGAGATGTGATGCTTTTTTTCTTTAACCATAAAGTCTTTGTCTGGGTGTGTGTATTGAAGGAAGAGTGTTTATTAACTATTAAAAGCTTATACTTTCTAAAAATTGATAGTGTCAGCATCTTCCCTTGATCATCTGATCTGCTCCCTACTATGCCTATGTGTACTCAATGGCGCTGAGAAGGAGACAGTAAGAGAAGTCTTCGGAAATGTTGGTGCCAGGGCCTTTCTTTTCTTAGGTTTGCCTCTGGATGGACCCCATCTAGGGAAAGCTGGGAAAATCGTCAGAAATCAGGCTACTAAATAGAGTTTCCAGGGACACTTTGGAATATTTCTACTCTCTCCCTCCATCTGAAAAAAAAAAGGCCAAAAAACGCAAGTTACTGTCCAAGTCACCAGGTTAGATGCCCAGTTTTCCTCCATGGAACTTCTGCCCTGGCAAGAATAACAATAAGATCCCTTTCTGCCAACTAGAGAGGTGGGACTCAGGAATAACTGCAGTTGCTTGCTTTTCATTTCATCCTCTTTATTCTTTCACTCCACAAAGTGAAATGTGATAGTAGCATACTTTCTGTAGCTTTTCTAAGAAATTCCTCTTTGTTGGCACATAGAAAGCACTCTCCTGGATTTCTGCCATTGGCCATGGAGCTTTAACACATTGTTGTTGGCTCGGCTGGGGAGCCAAGATGAGTAAAATATTCTCTGAACTCCTGTGGAAATACACAGTAAGTGTTTCCAACCATACTGTATTATTTGACCCAAAATATTTTCCCCCTCCTATTTGCCAATCCATGTGTTACTTCCCTCAAAACTCCAAGTAGCCCTTCTTTCCCAAACCCCACAGCCCTTGGATTACTAAAAGGATCTGGGGCCACCTCTAACTAGTTTTGTGATCTTCATCAAGTTACCTCCCTTTTCTGGGCTTCTAGTTTCACATATCATGGAAAGGAATATTAGAAAAGAGTTTCTCAAACTCTAGTGTGGATCAAAATCATCTGCAAGGCTTGTTAAAACTGATGACTGGTCCTCCCTCCAGACTTACTGATTCAGTAGGTTTGGAGTAGGATTCCAGGAGATGCATCTCTAACAAGTTCCCAGGTGGGGCAGAGGCTGCTATTTTAGGGACCACACTGTGAGAGCCACTGTATTAGATGAACTCCAAAGTTTATGTCACTTGGTCATTCAGCTGGTCTGTAAGTCAGAGTCAGGGCTCTTGATTATAAATAACAGAAACTTGACTCAAACTAGTACAAAAAGGAAATTTATCAGCTCAGAAATCTGGAAAGGACAGAGATAGAGTAGGTTCTAGATACAGGAATTCAAATTATGTCATCGGATCTCTCTCTCTCTCTCTCTCTCTCTCTCTCTCTCTCTCTCTCTCTCTCTCTCTTCCCTCCTTCCCTCCCTCCCTCCCTCCTCTTTCCCCTCTCATTGCCTGGCTTGGACCATCAATATGATGAGGAGGTTGTAGTGTTATGATTGGCTAAGACTAAGTTACATGCTTCCTCTCAAAGAGGGGTTAGAACATTAGAATTGACAGCAGCCTTCTCAGACTGTAACCTTTATGTCTGTCCTGTTCATTGCCATATTTTCAGAATATAGTGCTTAGCACACAGCAGGTGCTTAACAAACATTTTCTGAATGAATGGATGAATCATTTCATGAAGAATGTAAACTTTTCTTAGTGAATCTAGAAATCTTCAAAATTGGTGACCCTAAGCACTCTGCAGGTAGGTGTGAAATTTCTTCAGACTGTCACACAATTTTACTATACCCAACCAAAGTACAGTTTGCAGTTCTTTTTTATTTTTTCACTCCCAGTAGAGACCAGAAGAATTGTGCTATGACCCAGCATATCCAACTTACATTCTTTTGGTTTCTGAGGCTCATTCTGATCATACTTAGTCTTTGAAAACACAATCATGTACCCTTTTCCTTCAAAATAATACAAATTAATTTTAATTTATATATTCTTTAGTCTTTTTAGTGAGTATCCTATACAGTTTTGTTAATTTGTAGTTTAATAAGATTTAAATAATAGTTTTTCTTAAAGATAAACATCCCCCTTCCTTCCAACTCCAACCCGTATTAAAGTGACTTCTTTTTGGGGTATTTACTGAATCAGGGGACCTGGGTTCTTTGTCACAAGCACTGACTCCTTGGGAGTGGGGCTTGATTTTCTTATTTGTAAAAAAAAAAAAAAATGGACTTGACCCAAATCAGTGGTACTTAGACTTGACAGACCATAAGAACCCTGAGCTTAAAACAAATACTGATGCTTAGTCCCTAGTGTCAGAGAATATGATTTAAGTGGTGGGGGCACCAATATTGTGAAAGCTGTCTATGTGGGCCTCATGTGCAGCCAGAGTTGAGAACCACTGACTAGATCATTCTAATTTTAAAATGTTGGCTTAGAGTCACTGTTCTGCTCTATCCAGTCATGGGAGTTTTTGCCCTCTGTTCCTGTGCCCCTCAGGTAGCCACCCCCAATGGGATAGAAAACCTGTTTGAAAAAGTAATGACAGAAAACCTCCTGAACCTGATAATAGAAAAAGTCACGTAAGTCCAGGAAGCACAGAGGGTCCCAATCAAGATGAACCCAAAGAGGCCTACCCTGAGACCCATCATAATTAAAATGTCAAAATTTAAACAGAAAGAGAGAATCTTAAAAGCAGCAAGGGAGAAACAGCTAGTAACATACAAGGGAGCTCCTATAAGTCTATCAGCTGCTTGCTCAACAGAAGCACTCACAAACCAGAAGGGAATGGCAAGAAATATTCTAAGCAATGAGAAGCAAAGGCCTGCAACCAAGACTACTCTACCCAGTAAGGCTCTCATTTAAAATGGAAGGCAAAATGAGGAGTTTCCCAGACCAAAAAAAAAAAAAAAAAACAAAAAAAAAACATATATATGCTAAAAGAAGACAACTTCACCAGACAAGTACAAAGGGAAAAAATGGCAATGAATAAGTACCTATCAATAAAGCCTGAAATGTAAATGGATTAAATGTTCCAATCAAAAAACATAGGGTAGCTAAATGGATAAGAAAACATGACCCGCATATATGCTGTCTACAAGAGACACACCTCAGAACAAAAGATCTACACAGACTGAAAGTAAAGGGATGGAAAAAAAAAATATTCCACGCAAATGGACATGAAAAAAAATGCCAACTTATATCAGACAAAATAGATTTCAAAACAAAGGCCATAAAAAAGAGACAAAGAATGACACTACATAATAATTAAGGAAATAATTCATCAAGAAGATATAACCATTGTAAACAAATATATGCACCCAACATAGGTTCACCCAAATATATAGGGAAAATCTTGGAGGACTTCAAGAAAAATATCAACAGCAACACACTGGTAATAGGGGATTTTAACACCCCATTAAATGTTTTTATTGACTATGAATTTTCAGACACAGACCCATTTCACATTTTCAATGCTCAGACAGGAAGAGAAGTCAGACATTGACATGCAAGGACCTTGATGTTTTTGGGGAAGAGAAATCCTGTACTTCCTTGGCCCAACATAAGAAACTTGACATTGGCTGCTAATATTCATGCTTCTATTGGCACCTATGTGAAGGAAGTTCACCAGCTAAGACCCTCCTCACACCTTTCCCTGCTTTTATGAGGGCAGATGTTGTTTTGGTTAGAAGTTCTTTTACTTATGAAAGGTAAGTATATTCCTGTCTTCAGTGAATAGAATTACAATGCCTGATCCTCTGACTTCTTGCAATTTCAAGTATGGTCCTGGGACCAGTAATGGTACCGTCACATCGTTAGAAATGCAGAATTTCAGGCCTACTCCAGACCTACTGCATTAGAATTGGTTTTTTCAATTGTACAACATATAAACATCTTTTTAAAGAATAAAATAAGCAAATATAACTATAAATACATTGGTTGTGCTACTTTGCACAACAAATGGTTTTTTTTTAAATTTTTCCCCACATTTATCAAGATATAATCAGTACAGAAACATTGTGTGAGTTTAAAATGTACAACATGTTGATTTGATATTTATGTATTGTTAAATGATTACCATCATAGTGTTAGCTACCACCTCCATCCCATTACATAGGAGAATTGGTATTTTCAAAAAATTCCCAAGTGATTCATACGCACATTAATATTTAAGAAACACTGTTCTAGATACTTTTACACAATATCTTCCTATTCCATATTTTAAAAGTTGATTTAGGAGAGTATTGACACCTATCCTGAATATTTTTTCCTTCAAAATAAATTTTTAAAAGTTAATACTTTCCATTTTCCTTCATTTTGAAGGAATACTTTTCTCCACATTATCCCCCCTTGATTTTCTCATTTTTAGTCATACATTTTATTCATCACTCCAGAAAGTGATTCCGTGAAATAAGAGGACGTAAGACTGTTTGTTCCTCACAGCCCTTGGGGATTATGTGTAAATCCATTGGTCACACCCCTTATGAGGCAACTAACTTCTCATTGTCAATATGAAGTTCTTTTGTGTCCTCAGGATGGCTTTTGTACACAGAAAATATTATTCAGAGGATAATTTGGTTTTTGGAAATAACATTCAATTCAAATTAACAAATTAAAACAGCTTAAAAATTGAAATCTTAAACTTTTAAGGTCAATTTACAAATCTTATTTTCTTTATAAATATAATTGCATTTTATCAATAAGTTTACAGGGACTTTACAATTAAGTTCTTTTAAGTAGTTTTGAACCAAAAATATACATTTAACATTTTATTTTCTGTTTAAATACATCAGTTGTTTTCTAACAAATAACTTCCTCAAGAATGTCACTGATTCTAATAAATTTAATAAATTTAACTTCTAAATAAATTTTGTCAAATGTTCTAATACTGTTTGTAAACTTGATAAACTGGTCATCATTAGCCTAAATCAATTACCTGTGTACAGATTTTATTTTATTTATTTTTTAACCTTTAAATATGCTTTAAAATTTTTTAAATTAAATTTATTAGTGTGACATTGGTTAATAAGATAACATAAGTTTCAAGTGTACAATTCTATGATACATGATCTGTATATTGCATTGTGTGCCTACAACCTGAAGTCAAACCATGTTTCATCACGATATATTTGGCTCTCTTTATCCTTTACTACCCTCCCCCCCTTTCCTCTGGTACCACTATACTGTTGTCTGTGTGTAAGAGTTTTAGTTTCATCTCACATATGAGCGAAATCATAAAATTATATGGTTCTTAGCTTTTTCTAAGTGACTTATTTCGCTTAGCATAATAGTCCATCATGTCACAAATGGTAGTATTTCATCTTTTCTTATGGATAAATAGTATCCTTGGTATATAAGTACCACATTTTCTTTACCCAGTCATCTATCAAAGGCTACTTCAGTTGTCTCCCTGTCTTGCCCACCATGAATAATGCTGCAATGAACATAGGGTTGCATGTATCTTTCTGAGTAAATTCTTTCAAGTTTTATGGGTAGATACCTAAAAGAAGGGTTGTTTTCCATAGTGGCTGTACCAGTTTACATTCCCACCAGCAGTAAATGAGGCTTCCTTTTTTTTCCCCAAAACCTAACACCTATTATTACTTGTATTGTTGTTAGTGATCATTCTAACAGATGTGAGGTGGTATCTTACTGTAGTTTTGATCTGCATTTTCCTAATAGCTAGTGAAGGTGAGCATCTTTTCATAAATCTGTTGACTACTTGTATGTCTTCATGGGAGAAGTGTCTGTTCAGGTCCTCTGACCATTTTTATTTTATTTTTTATTTTTTAAAGTACATTTTATCAATTATGTTTTTACAGTAGTCCCAATTTTTCCCCTTTGCCCCCCTCTGCCCACTACTCCCCTCTCCTCCAGAAATCCCATCCCTCCTAGTTTATGTCCATGCATCGTGCATTTAAGTTCTTTGGCTTCAGCCTTTCCTGTATTATTCTTAACATCCCCCTATCTATTTTGTACCTACCAATTATGCTTCTTAGTCCCTGAACCATTTCCCCATTTCTCCCCCTCCCCGATCCCAGCTGATAACCCTCCTAATGATCCCCATACCTATGATTCTGTTCCTATCCTGGTTTGCTTAGTTAGATTTTGTTTTTATTTTTTAGGTTCAGTTTTTGATAGTTGTGACTTTGTCGTCATTTTAATTTCCATAGTTTTGATCTTCTTTTTCTTACGTAAGTACCTTTGACATTTCATATAATAATAGCTTGGTGATGATGAGCTCCATTAGCTTTACTTTGTCTGGGAAGCACTTCATCTGCCCTTCCATTCTAAATGATAGCTTTGCTGGATAGAGTAATCTTGGTTATAACTCTAGCTTTTCATCACCTTGAATACTTCTTGCCAGTCTCTTCATGCCTGCAAAGTTTCTTCTGAGAAATCAGCTGATAATCTTCTAGGCACCCTTTTGTAGGTCACTCTCTGCTTTACTCTTGCTGCTTTTAAGAGTCTCTCTTTACCTTTAGCATTTTAGTTATGATGTGTCTTGGTGTGGTCCTTCTTGGGTCGAGCTTGTTTGGGACTCTCTGTGCTTCCTGGACTTGTATGTCTACATCCTTCACCAAATTTGGGGAGTTTTCCTTCATTATTTTCTCACATAAGTTTTCAATTTCTTGCTCTTCCTCTTCTCCTTCTGGCTCACCTATCGTTTGGATGTTGGCATGTTTAAAGTTGTCCCAGAGGTTCCTAAACCTCTCCTCATTTTTTTTTTCAATTCTTGTTTTCTCATTCTGTACTGGTTGACTGTTTTTTTTTTCTTTTTTATGTCCCAAGAGATTGATTTGAACCTCGGTTTCCTTCCCTTCACCATTGGTATTGTGTGGATTTTCCTTCGTTTCACTTAGCATAGCCTTCACTTCTTCTCTTATGTGTTTGCCATACTTAAGTATACCTGTCAAGCCTGTAAGCATTTTTATCACCAGTGTTTTGAACTCTGCATCTGTTAGGTTGGCTATCTCCTCCTTTGTTAGGTTGGCTATCTCCTTGTCGCTTAGTTCTCCCACTGGAACTTTGATTCGTTCCCCCTTTTGGACCATACTTCTCTGTCTCCTCATCTTGACAGGCTCTGTGTTTGCCTCTGTGTCTTAAGAGCTGTCGATCCTGTTACATTGTAAGGGGCGGAACCTTAGGGATTCATCAGTAGAAGGCGACCTGTTTCACTATGTTGTAATGCTGTTGGGGGTGTCCAAGAGGGAACAATGCCACCTGCTCAACACTCGGTCCTTTTCCAGGCACTTCTCCCACTTCCGTATGGGACTGGCGCCTCTCTAGCTGCTGCCCTAGTCATCGTTCCCAGAGTGGGTGGGTCTGCAGACATTCTAGGATCATGCGGGCCCTTTAAACAAGTGGGCTCTGCTGAGAGACTGGCAGTTTCTTTGTCCACCCCAACCCCCGCTGATTTGCACAGCCAAAAGCAATGAGGCTTTATTTTCCCCAGCCCTGGGACCATGAGCTGTGTGGTCTGGTGTGGTGCTGGGAGTGCTCCCCAGGTGTCCCTCCCAACTTTTTAAAACGTGTGACTGCGCTTTCCACCGACCTGCCGCCGCCCCCGTCGCTGCTGCTGCAACCACACCATGTCCTCTCCACCCCACCTCTGCCCCTCCTACCTGTCTGGATGAGTATTTCTTCTTTATATCTTTGTTTGTTGGACTTCCATGGAGCTTGGTTTTCTGGAACTTCTGGTTGTCTCTAGTTTTGAGGTAATTGTATTCCTTCTTAGTTGTGGAGGGAGATGCAGCGTGTCTGTCTATGCCTCCATCTTGGATGGAAGATCCTCTGACCATTTTAAAATTGGGTTGTTTTTTATTTGGTGTTGATTTGTGTGAATTCTTTATATATTTTGGACATTAACTTTTTGTTGGAGCTATTCTTTGCAACTGTCATCTCCCATTTGATTGGTTGCCTTTTTGTTTTGTTGGCAGTTTCTTTTGACATGCAGAAGCTTTTTAGTTTGATATACTGTAGTCCCATTAATTATGTTTGCCTTTACTTCCCTTGCCTTTGGGGTCAGATTCATAAAATCTCTAAGACCAAGGTCCATGAGTTTAGTACCTATGTTTTCTTCTATGTACTTTATTGTTTCAGATATTTTATTTAGGTCTTTGATCCATTTTGAGCTCATTTTGTGTATGGTGACAAATAGAAGCCTAGTCTCATTCTTTTGCATTTGGCTTTCCAATTCTCCCAGAACCATTTATTGAAGAGGCTTTGTTTTCTCCATTGTGTGTTTTTGGCTCTTTTATCAAAAATTGGCTGTCAGTTCTGTTCCATTGGTCTCTATGTCTACTCTTCTGCCAATACCATGCTGTTTTGTTTATTGTTGCTTTGTAGTATAATTTGAAGGCAGGTAGTATAATACCTCCAGCTTTGTTCTTTTTTCTCAGAATTGCTTTGGCTATTCAGAGTCATTTGTGGTTTCATACAAATCTGATGGGTTTTTTTTGTTCTATTTCTTTAAAAAGTGACATTGGGATTTTGATGGGGATTGCATTAAATCTGTATATTGCTTTGGGTAATATGGCTGTTTTAACTATGTTGATTCTTCCAATCCATGAACACAGAATATCTTCACATTTCATTGTGCCTTTTTCCAATCTCTTTTAATAATACTTTGTAGTTTTCAGTATATAGGTCTTGCACATTCTTTATTAACTTTATTATTATATATTTTATTCTTTTTGTTGCAATTGCAAAACTATTTTTTTCATTTCTTTTTCTGAAATTTTATTGTTAGTATATAAGAATTCAGTGGCTTTTTGTACATTGATTTTGCATACTGTCGCTTTACTGTATTTGTTAATTGTTCCTAATAGTTTCTTTGGTGGGGTCTTTAGGGTTTTCTATATATATTGAGTTGGCCAAAATTTTTATTATTTTTTTCCGTAAAATAAAAGACATATTTTTCATTTTCAACAATAACTTTATTGATTTGGATATTTTGAGTATGTCAGCTATCTCACCCATGGTATAACACTGGTGGTTCTCAACTAATATCTCAATTTGATTGCTATCAACTTCAACTGGTCTACCTGACCATGGAGCATCATCCAGTGAGAAATCTCTAGCACGAAGCTTCTCAAATCACTTTTGACATGTTCAATCAGTCAAAGCACCTTCTCCATACACTGTACAAATCTTTTTGTGTGTTTCACTTGCGTTTTTACCTTTCTTGAAATAATAAAGCATAATATGCCCAAAATGTTGTGTATTTTCTTCTATCATCAATATTAAAATGGCTACACAAAAATTCACCAATCTTGGTAATTTTTTAAAATGCAAACTTATATGACAGCTGTCACAATACAATCTAACAAAATTGTTTTTGAATGAAGTTAAAGACAACTAAGCACTACTAGAGCCATCTTATGGGGGGAGAATGAATTTTTTTTGGCCAACACAATATGTTTAATATTGCTTTAGACATCAGAACTGTGGTTTAAACTGCTAATAAGTTATTGTGAATTCCTCTCTTTATGGCCTCAAACTAATCAAGGTTGCCTATCCACTCATTTAGCAAGTACTTATTGAGTATTTGTTATGTTCCAGATACTGTAGGATGTGCTGGGGATGAGGAGTTGACCAGAATATACATATTCTCCACTCTCACTGACATTGCATTCTAAGGCAGTTTTTAGGATTAAATGTGATAATATATGGCAGCCCTTTATACTTTCCAAATCACCATGCAAATTCTAAATATTCAGGCAAACAAAGACAACAGCAGACTCAAGTGAGAAGACCCTGCATCTGCAGGGCTTAGAGTCATCTCAGGATTGAAGTCTGGCAAGTTTCTTTCTTCTTTATAATAAAAATCACAAAGGAACTTGATTACACTGTTCTTGAGTATTGATGAATAAGGTAGGCACAGTGAGGAAGAGAGGCTCTACCATCTTCAATCTGTTGCTTTCAAGATTGCCCTGGGGTCCAACATCCACCAGGAGATGGGAAAAAGGGAGAGAGGAATGTGAATGGGTAGTTTTTATGGGCAGTCTAGATGATGCATTTCACTTGTGCTTGCATTTTATGAATTACATTGGAACTCAGTCATATGGCCATACCTAACTTCAGGGAAACTGGGAAATGCAGTCTACCTTGGTGCCCAGGGAAGGTAAATGGCTAATAAGCATATGAAAATTTGCTCATCATTATTAGTCATCAAGGAAATGCAAATAAAAACTCCAATGAGATACCATTTCACACCCACTAGAATGTCTATAATTAAAAGAAGAGACCATAACAAATGTTGGTAAGGATATGAGAAATTGGACACCTCATATAGTGCTGATGGGAATGTAAAATGGTGCAGCCATTTTGGAAAACAGTCCGGTGGTTCCTCAAAATATTTCACATATAGTTACTATGTGATCTAGCAATTCTACTCTTTGGTATATACCCAAGAAGAATTAAGACATATGTCCACACAAAAACCTGCACATGAATGTTCATAGCAGCATTTTGATTCATAATAGCCATAAAGTGGAACAGCTCAAATGTCCATCAATTGAGGAATGGATAAACAAAATAAGGCATATCCATACCTTATTTGGCCACAAAGAGGAATGAGGAACTGATACTCGTTACAACATAGATGGACCTTGAAAACAGGATGCTAAGTGAAGAAGTCAGTCATTAAAGGCCACATATTATATATTGCATGATTTCATTTATATGAAATTTCCAACATAGGCAAATCTATACAGACAGAAAGTAGATTAGTGGTTTCCCAGGGCCAGATCCAGGGCAGGCGGAAGAGGTTTCAGGAAAAATGGGAAGTAATTACTAATGAATACGGGGTTCCTTTTTTAGGATGATGAAATATTCTAAAATTTATTGTGGTGATGGTTGCACAATTGTGTGAATATCCCAAAAACCATTGAATTTTACACTTTAAATGTGTGAATTGTATGTTATGTGAATAATATCTTAATAAAACTGTTATTGAAAAATAATTTTTAAGAAAGCATTGGTTAAGTTCCTAGCTACTGGAATGATCTGGAACTAATTTACCAAAATGAATACAACAGGGATCTCCAGGGTGATCAAAATTGTAAAATCCTACACAAAGTACATATTTCCTTATAAGTTATCTCTATAGGATAACAAAATATTTGTCACGTGCTCACACATGTACATAGTTCATACACAATTTGCATATAGTCCATATGTTCAAACAACCACGCATGAAAACTACAAAAATCTTGGGAGCTACTGCCTCAAAAACTATTGTATGCATTGTGAGAAATACCTTTCGGATTTACTCCACTATTCCAAAAGACAAATTATTTTTGGAGTTACAATGTCTTCCTGTGGGTTTACTCAGAACTAACAAATTTTATAAAAGGAAAAAATATTAAAAGAGAGTGGGAAACAAATAGATAAATGGGGAAAGAAAATTGATCACATTCCCCACTTTGGCCTCCTCATTTCCGTTCTTCTGGTACATTTAGAAATAACACCTTTTTGTTACATCTTTTCTCCTGCTTAAATTCTGCCTTCATCTCTGTTCTCGGTTTCATCAACATCTTTGCATCGACATTTGTATCAAGATGAATGAATTCTGCGTTTGGCAGATGGAGTCCATTTGTTATCTGATATAGTTGGTGAGAGGCAGGGCTTAAAGCCAGTTCCAGACTGTGATATTAATAAAATATTTTTTGTATGCTTGGATTGTTCTCTATGAAGCTGTCCCTCTGGACATTATTTTTCTTTTTTTTTTTTAAGTATATTTTATTGATTTTGTTGTTACAGTAGTTCCAATTTTTTCCCCGTTGCTCCCCTCTGCCCAGTACCCCTCTTCTCTCCAGCAATCCCACCCCCCTTAGTTCATGTCCATGGGTCATGCATATAAGTTCTTTTGCTTCACCCTTTCTTATATTATTTTTAACTTCTCCCTATTTTGTACCAACCGATTATACGTCTTAATCCCTGCACCATTTCCCCATTTCTCCCCATCCCTGCTCCCAGCTGATAACCCTCCAAATGATCCCCATACCTATGATTCTGTTCCTATTCTGGTTTGCTTAGTTGGATTTTGTTTTCATTTTTCAGATTCTGTGTTGATAGCTGTGAGTTTATTGTCATTTTAGTGTTCATAGTTTTGATCTTCTTTTTTTTAAGTAAGTCCCTTGACATTTCATATAATAATGGCTTGGTGATGGTGAACTCTTTTAGCTTTACCTTGTCTGGGAAGCACTTCATCTGCCCTTCCATTCTAAATGATAGCTTTGCTGGATAGAGTAATCTTGGTCGTAGGTTGCTTTTCATCACATTGAATACTGCTTGCCAGTCCCTTCTTGCCTGCAAAATGTATTTTGAGAAATCAGCTGACAGTCTGATAGACACCCCTTTGTAGGCAACTCTCCACTTCTCTCTTGTTGCTTTTAGGATTCTCTCTTTATCTTTCACTTTTGGCATTTTAATCATGATGTGTCTTGCAGTGGTCCCCTCTGGGTCCCGCTTGCCGGGGACTCTCCATGCTTCCTGGACTTGTATGTCTATTTCCTTCACCGAATTTGGGGAGTTTTCCTCCATTATTTTTTCACATAAGTTTTCAATTTCTTGCTCTTTCTCTTCTCCTTCTGGCATCCCCATGATTCAGATGTTGGCACATTTAAAATTCTCCCAGAGGTTTCTAAGCCTCTCCTCATTTTTTTTCAATTCTTGTTTCCTCATTCTGTACTGGTCGACTGCTTTTTTCTTCCTTATGTTCCAAATCACTGATTTGAACCCTGGTTTTCTTCCCTTCACCATTGGTTTTGTGTGTCTTTTCCTTCATTTCACTTAGCATAGCCTTCACTTCTTCTCTTATGCATTTGCCATAGTCAAACATGTCTGTCAAGCCTGTGAGCATCTTTATCACCAGTGTCTGGAATTCTGTGTCTGTTAGGTTGTGTAACTCCTCATCTGTTAGGTTGGCTATCTCCTTGTTGCTTCATTCTTCCACTGGAACCTTGATCCGTTCCCCCTTTTGGGCCATACTTCTCTGCCTCCTCATCTTGACAGGCTCCTGTGTGTGTTTGCCTCTGTGTCTTAAGTAGAGCTATTGCTCCTGTTACGTTGTAAAGGGCGGAGCCTTAGGGATTCGTCAGTACAGGGTGACCTGTTTCACCATGTTGTGACGCTGTATTTGGGGTAGGGGTCTGAGAGGGAACAAGGCCGCTTGCTCAGCACTCGCCCCTTTTCCAGGCACTTCTCCCACTTCCGTATGGGACTGGCGCCCCTCTAGCTGTTGCCCTGGCCGTTGTTCCCAGAGTGGGTGGGTCTGTGGATGTTCTAGGACCATGGGGGCCCTTTAATCAAGTGGACTCTGTTGAGAGACCGGCAGTTTCTTCCTCCGCCCCAACTCCCACTGGTCTGTACAGTCAGAAGCAATGAGGCTTGATTTTCCCTGGTGCTGGGACTGTGAGCTGAGCAGTCTGGTGAGGAACTGGGAATACTTTTTAAAATGTGTGACTATGATTTCCACTGGCCTGCTGCTGCGTAGCTCCTGCCACCACACCGCGTCCTCTCCACCCTGGCTCCGCCCTTCCCATCTGTCTGGATGAGTATTTCTTCTTTATATGTTTGTTTGCTGGGCTTCCATGCACTTTGATTTTCTGGAACTTCTGGTTATTTCTAGTTTTGAGGTAGTTGTATTTCTTCTTAGTTGTGGAAAGAGATGCAGCATGTCTGTCTATGCCTCCACCTTGGCCGGAAGTCCTGGACATTATTTATTGATTAAGCAAACATTCATTAAACTTTTGGTTACCGGGTATCATGCTAGGTTCTGGTAACACAGAATACATGAGAGAGATTTCTTTCTAGACCTCAAGTTTCTCCAAGTTTAGTGTAGTGTTTCTCAAGCCTTTTTCTTTTCATTATTTCCCCACTCCCTAAGGAGTCTTTGTAGACTTTTATCCCCTAATAGACCCCCATCCCTCATGAAATTTCAAATTCACAGATACAATTTTATTTGTTATGTGTTTGTGTCCCTTTGGAGGGCCATAAATCATTGTCATATCTAAGATTTTTTAGCACCTTGAGGGCTATATTGCTCCCATTGCGAATTCATGGTTTAGAGGGACAGTGTTGTAAACAGGGAGATAACAAAATTATATGACATTATCAAGGTAGAACAAAATATATCAGATCTGAAAGAAAGGAGAGACCTTATATCCAAAACTACTTAAATGGCAAGAGGCTGTGCTGGAGGCTTTTAGGGATAGAAAAGTCAATAAAAACAGGTCTCTATCTTCAAAGCATTTACAAGAGTGATCCTTCCTTCCTTTCTACCTTTATCCCTTCCCACTTCCTCCCACAAATTCTTGATTAAATGATTAACTAAAAGTTCCATGCACTGAATCTTTTCTTTAGGTTTCTTTTCCTAATCCAGTTTTGCTCCCTGCTACTCTTCTCAGATCCCAGTGCTTTTCTATTCTCTCCTAAAATAATTTATTCAGGTCCCTATCCCCATGAATGCTTAAATGACTGATAAAAGATTGGAAACATTATCTTTCTGTGGTTAAGACCACTCATTATCTCCCTTTTTTGGGTACAGAATCTTAGTGTTATTCTGGATCTCAATGAGACCAATGACAAGACTACATTACCCAAACTATCTTTTAGCCAGGGTTGACCATTGCAATATAAATAGTTTGATGGGATGTTCAGGAAGCCTCTTTAGAAGGGAACAGAAGCTGGCATAGGTCTTTTAGCTCTCTCTCTCCTTTCTTGCTGGGTGAATACATATATAATGGCTTGAGCTCCATCAGCCATCTTGGACTCTGAGTGTAACTTGGAAATGGAATGCATGTGATAAAGCAAAAAGACTAAAAGGAACTGGGTTTTCGGTGACTATGGGACTTCCTTCCCAACATCGGACTGCCTACTTAAGGATTTGTTATACATAAAAGAGAAATAAACTCTTCTGTGTTTAATGACTGCTATTTTGGGTTTTCTGTTACAGACAACCAAACCTAATACAAACTACTACCTTACAATGATGGTTTATACATTTCAATAGGGACTGAGAGTTTAACCTAAAAGAATAAAACTCTATCCCAAAGTTTTAAGTATAAATAAGCAGACAGGATTTTGAGGTTTTAGATCTTCCCTGGGATTTCAAGATCCCTTTTGGAATACAGTCTTAGTATCTGTAAAATTAATAACTGTATTTTGTAATTATTTTCTACCTAGCAACTCTGCAATGCTATTCAACCTATAAAATAACACTTAAAATGTTACTTCCTTATCCAATTATTCATTTAAGTGGTTAAATGCAAAAAAAGAACAATTTAAAATAAGTATATAAATGTTTAATCACCAAGTTGATTGGTTTTGATGAAAATCCTGTAGCTTTCAAAAAGGTCTATTCAGACTGTATTTTATGTATGCTTGTTTCCTGGGCTTGTGCTGAGGAAATTAAAGTCTAGAATTGGACTTTGATAAGTCACAATTATCATAACATATGCATGCCCATGGCAGAACATATCCAGGTGGTGAACTGGTGCCTGGAGCAGCATAGCTCTAAGAAGAAGCTATCTCTGCTTAGTCAGAGCACCATTAAAAAAAAAATCAATCCTATCAACTTGAACACTATATGAAAGAATTCCAGTGGCTAAGACGATATGAATCATTAAGGTTGGGAAACAGAAATTCAAATTACAAATGAGATATTTTATTTATTTATTTTTAGATATTTTAAATTTATGATGTGTGTGTCTGTCTTACACATTGTTTGATACTGAGTTATATCCAGGGATTTAGGTGCTAGGGCAAGGTTTTAAATATATTTTCTTAATGTCTAAGACGGTGATTTTCAACCTTTTCCTTTTCATGGCACACATAAATTAATTACTAAAGTTTCGCAGCACACCAAAAAATATACTTTTTGCTGATCTGACCAAAAAAAAAAAAAAAACAAACCAAAAGGTATAATTTTGACTTGTTTACACCAGATAGCTATTGTGTTGGCTGTTGTCATTTTTTAATTTGACAATCTAAGGGAAAACAGGTCAGTTCCCCTAACTAAATAGCCAAGTATTGCATGTTTTAAAAATTCTTGGGGTATACTGGTTGGAAGTTGCTGCTCTAAGAAATTGGGAGCCATTATGAATTTGCAACTCAAGCTTCTATTTCCAATCCATGCTCTCATTTTTAAAAAGCATATTAATTTGCCCAAACACAAGAACATTTATCCATCTATAAAATTATATCATAAATATTCAAGTTTTCCAAGGAATACAGTTAAGCTGCTGAGCCCTTGAGCTACCAATAAAGAAAGTCCTTCTCTGCACAAACCTCTCTAAAGCCATGAACAGCATCTTGCTGAAATTTGCCTCATCACATTTTCCAGAAATGCCCCCAAATGTTTATTTTGGTTTAAAGGGATAAAAATCGCTTGCCAGTTATTATAATCTATGCTTATGTGAAACTGAACAACAGCCCTTGAGACTTTCTAATTGCACATTCATGAATAAGTAGCAATTCCATGGAGAGGTTGGATAGCCATGAATATGTATATATAGCTACAGAAGGTGGTTCCTACAGTCAAGGGTCAAAATTACCAGTGCCCATCTAAAAAAAAAAGGGTCACTGTGTATATGATCAACTCCCTCCAAAAAAGCCTAAAGGATATTTCAAAACAAATAAATGAAAATATAGCATTTAGAAAAAGTCAGTAAGTAAAGAAGTGGACAGGATCATTGGCAGGTACTTCTGAGATCTAATATTAACTTACTAGTCAGAGTTCCAGCAGGAAGCAGAAGGCACACTCAGCCAAGATTTGTAAAGACAATTTAATGAAGAGATTATTTTATGGAGGTGTGGGCAGGGTTGAGGGAACCAACGCGATAGTCAGGGCACACAGAGACCAGCAACAGCAGGAGGCTCTTAACTACCCTTGGTCTGGAGAGGAGAAGGGAAAGAAAGGGTGTTTTCAGTTCCCAGTGAGAGCTGGAGCTATGGAGAGTGGACAACTGACAGAAGCTGTAGCCCTGAAGGGAGGCAGCTGCTGCCATAACCGTATAGATGGGAGTCTCCTGTGGTGACTCAAGGCAGTCTGAGAAAGTACCACCAGCTGCATGGGAGAACCAAAACAGTTCTTGTCTGGAGCCAAGGTCAGAGCTGTGAAGTCAATTGCATGTGTGCCATTTAAAAGGCGGGGCCAGAACAGAAAACTAGTATGGAATGTGAACTGTGCCTAGTAGTGATGGTCAAAATATTTAAGAACAAGTGTAATATTATAGAGATGCAGATATAGAAATATATGTGGATAGATAGAGACATATTTGAATATATTGATACATACATTAATCAAACACTAAATGCATAAAAATCCTTTTATTCTCTAAATTCTTTTTTTCTTTTTTTTATTTTGGTTTTTCAATTACAGTTGTCCCCTTTTCCCCTAATTTCTCTCCCCCACCCAGCCCACCCCCTCTCCCGCAATCATATCCCTCCCCCTTGTCCATGTCCATGAGTCTTTTATACGGGTTCTTTGACTAATCCCTTCCCTTACTTATCCCCCTTCTCTAAATTCTATGTTGATACTCATACAATTGCTTATTAAACCACTAATCAAATAGTTCATAATTTCTAAATTATATGTTGAATTTTAGAAAATCTTCATGTGGTCTTCTGTTTGACAAGGGCTGTTCATGCCAAATAATGCCCCCAAGTGTGCAGTGATTTGATGTAGGGAGCAACATCAAATTCTTCTAACAACTATACTGTTGAATTTATTTTCATTAGGTAACTTGTAGTCTCAACTCATAGATAGTTCATCTTAATATCACATTGTTCATGGTGCTAACCCCTTTTCAGCTGCTGCTGAACATATAGCATTAACATTTGAAGACTTCCTGGCTCCTATACTTCTTATTGAGAATTTTGGCCATTCAACATCTTTTTAATTTTCATGACATTTTATGACTAAGTACTGAAAATCATTTATTGGAATTTTATAGAAAATTAGTTCTCTTAATTAAAAAGTTTTTTGTTCTCTTACAATCCAAGGAGACTCATACACCATTTGGTCAAATTTCGGGTTTTAGTATTTGTCATTAAAAAAAATCCATTTGTAAATAATTTTAAAGGCAAATGAATAGTTTTCTTGGAATTGGTATTTGCTTAGCTTTGAAGGGCATGTCCTACTTCTTTGTCTCTGATAATATCACCCACCTCTCTTTTATACATTGATTTATTTTATTTTATATACTCAATATCTTTCCCTTTAATCTAATTAATCTGCCAGCTTTAATATCAAAATATTTCTTCTTGCAGAGCATAAGAAAGTTACTGATACCTCAGAATATTACCGACTTAAGCCAAGTCTCTGAAAATATTATTTTCCAAATATTTAATTCCATTTAATAATTTTTATTAAAGTGATTATATTTTAGGCTATATATCATCTCCAAACTCTTGTAGCTTCTAGCACTTCAGATTACCTAGGAGATTCAAATATTCTCATTTTGATTATTTCAATTTCCAGATTTTCAGATGTTTTATTTAGTTCTTTCCAATTATTATTTTTGTATGGTAGTATATTACAAAATTTATAGAGAAAGAATTTTAAATATTTTACTTCAGAGGCTGTTGAACTTTTTTGGTAATGGGCCAGATGGTAAATATTTTAGGCTTTGCAGGACACAGGATGTCTGTAGTAACTATTTAACTCTGTTTGCTGTTGTAGCATGAAAACAGTCACAGACAACAAGTGAATGAATGGGTGTGGCTGAGTTCTAATAAAACTTTATTTCAAATATAATGAGCATGAGCAACTCCAAGTAGAAGTGTCCAAATGGATTGACTCCATGGTTCTTGGATTCAAGAGAGTGTTCTAGGCAGTTGAATATAGATTTCAGAGAGGAGGGTCATCTAAATATGGGTGGTAGTTGAAATCCTAGGAATGGACTCATCAATGAATAAAGAACTAGATGGGAAGAGAAAGGAAAGTAGACAAGTAGAAATGAGGAATGAGGAAGTAAAGGGAGAGGTATGGAGAAGGGAGGACAAGTGAGAGAAGGAGAGATAAGGGAAATACCCAAGACAGAACCATGGAGAGCAGCAATAATTAAGGAAAGAGGAGGCAACCATGAGAAGCCCGTGAATAAGACAAAGAAAGACCAATCAAAGATAAAGAGGGACATGAGGAAAGGGTGGGGGCCACCTAAAGCAAGGTGAGTTCTACCCTGGCAGGTGTGTCTCAGTTGGAGCATTGTCCCGTAAAATGAAGGTTGCAGGTTCAATTCACTGCCAGAGCACATGCCCGGGTTGTGGGTTTGGTCCCAGTCGGGGCGTGTATGAGAGGCAACAGATGGATGTTTCTCACATTGATGTTTGTTTCTCTCCCTTACTGTCTCCCTCCTTTCCCCTCTCTAAAATCAATGAGCAAGTCCTCAAGTGAGGATAAAAAAAAAAAAAAAAAAAGAAGAAGAGTTCTGAAAAGGAAGCAGTGACCAAAACTATGGTGTGAACTGGATTTGGCAATGAGATGCTTAACTGCCTTCATGTGAGCAGTTGCAGGAACTTTCTAGGGCCTGAAGAAAAATCAAGGTGGTTTGAATATTGAATAGGAGGTGAGAGGCAGAAATCATAATAAAGAAACTGGATTGAAAGAGAAGGAAAAAAATGGCTGTAGCAAGATGGTTTGATTTGAAAGTGTTTATATCTTAGATGAATAAAAGGCAGAGAAGATGTGAGAGTTGAAGATGCAGGAGAATAAGGTAATGGAAATACTGGTAAGGGAAGAGTGCCTCTGGCCAGATTGATGTAAAGTAGGAACCCCTTCACAGAAATGGAGAGAAGACTATGGGGTGGGAGAGGGAAAGAATCTGTTTGACTCTTGGGGGTAGCATGAAGGAGAGGGCTTTCTCTTTGGCGTTCATATTTTCTGTTGTGTGAGGAGGTCATATGCTGGAAGAAGAGAATGGAAAGTGTGTTGTGAAAGTTTGAAAGAGTTGCTGTGAACAGTGGGGGAGGGAAGATGTGATCAGGGAGTAGGACTGAGTGGAAGATTTTAAGATTTAGGATAAGTGCCTTTAGTTCTCTCCAGCTACCTTGCCCTAGCATTACTGATATTGCCAAGCTGTGATGTCATCAAACAGGAAATTAAAACTATATAGCCTCTATTTTGTGCCTGGGATTTTCCTGTCCCATTCCCTGCTGCTTCCTCAACATTGCCAGCCATTTAGCATTGAGAATCACCTCTCCACAGTGATTCACACAACCCTATTTGGGGATAGGAAGGGAAACAACTAAGCGAAGCCCCACTAGTCTCCCCATCAACCTTACAGCATTATGAGTCCCAAAACAATTCTGCTCGGGTTCTTTGTCCACCGACTTTATACAATCTAGTTACTATCCCCTGGAGTTCTTTCAGGCTAGCCTTGCACTGTGACTGGATTTTTCACAGGCCCCTGTGAGTGGTTCCTTTCATTACAAAGATATGAAATGTCCCTGAGGTCTGATCTCCAAAGCTACCAATCCAAGTAAGACCCCTCAAGTGCTCTTCCAGTTCCAAGTGATGTGAGCTCTCTCAGAGTCTTGTGATTCCTCCTGGGGTCTGGATGCTGCCTGGACTTTTCTCAATCAGCTAATACCCTTCTTTACTGCTATGCACCCCATCACCACCACCACCAGGTGGGCTCTACTGGTCATGGTGCCCCTGGCTAGTTGTACCCATGAGATTCATTTTAGCATGTGCTTCCCAGCAGCAGCAGCAGCAGCCCCTAGAAGCTGGGACCACTCTGACCCTATACATACATGCATTCCATAGACTAGCATGTCTCTGCTCTGGTTGTCCAGAGTCCTGTGGCTCTAGGGGGGGATCCAACCCAGCACAACCAGATGGCGCAACCTCATACTCCCTGGCTTCCCAAATACCCAGTCTTCCCTTTGTGGGGTGTCTGTCCCCTCACTCTGTCCCCAGCAATCACTTAACCTCTGCAGGCAGATAGACTTGTGGTTCTAGGTACGTGGCAATGGAATGCCCATTCTTTCTGGTGAGCAGGCCTGCTATGTCACCAGCTGTAGGCCCTCAAACCAGCCAGTTACCTCCAAGTGACTGAAGGTCTGCATTTGCAGCACAGAATTGAAAATGTCCCTTCATCATCATGGGTCCTATCTACCAGTCAAGGCAGAGACTGAATTCCACCTCCTCCGTGCAGCATTCACAAATGCCTGTGAATAAATGTCATTTTTACATCCTCTATACAGCCACAGAGTCTCTCCTGTGCTTCAGGTTCATCCATCCATCCATCCATTCATCCATTCAATAAATATTTATTGAGAATCTTCTGGGACCAGTCTCTGTGCCAAGTGCTAGAACATAAGAATGAAAATGCAAGTCTCCTACCTTGTAGAACTTTCCATAGTAACAGGGAAACAGTTGTGTACATGAAAATTTTAGTATTAAAAAATTTTTGTGTGGCAGGTAGTCTAGTGTGGGCTCTGAAGTCAGACTTCTTGGATTTGAATCTCAACTCCATCAATGACTGGCTGTGTGAATTTGGGAAAGTGCCTTAACCTCTCTTTGCCTTAGTTTTCACATCTGTAAACTAAGATAGCAGTAATACTCACCTCATACAGTGTAGACTACTGAAAGCGCTCTGTTAGTGGGTTCCTATTATTATTGTTATGATTGTTTTAACGGTTACAAGTATAGAGAGAAGTTAGAACATGGGAGGAGCATTTACTCCTCTTGACTTTATATTAGAATTATTTATATGTGAGTCTTATCTCCCCTGCCAAGTTCTAAGTCCTTGAGAGCAGACATTTGACAGCATAACATTGGACTCAGCTACCTGCATTTAGTAAGTGCTCATTAAATATCTACTTCTTTAATGAAAATGGGATCGCCCAGGTTTGGGTCAGCATCCAGGCCACTCCAATTGGGTGTAACAGTAATAGGAGCTGCTCCCTGCCTTCCAGATCAAATCTTGAGGCTCTGTAGTCAAGGGAAAAACAGGAAAATGAAGAAAAATCTGTCTTCCCTGGAGATGCCATGTATTCATCCTGGGCTTCACATGTATTCCTTCTCATGAAAGGCATCTTGGGTTTGGTGTTTCTGTTCCATGATGTAAACATTTCAAGGGTTGGTTATTTGGCTTTGGAATTGACTGGGTGGACTTCAGCACTCAAAAATCTACAGTGGAAACTGTTAGCACTTTCCTACTCCCCACCTCCTTAATATCCTCACTGAAAGAGTACAAAAAGGGCACTTTTAAGGTCCACAAATGCAAGCAACTTACTGTCACTTCTTGCCCTGGCCAAGTAGCTCAGTTTGTTAGATTGTTGTCCTGATATGCAGATTCGATCCACGGTCAGGGCACATACAAGAAGTAACCAATAAATGCATAAATATGTAGAACAACAAATCAATGTCTCTCTCAAGAAAATCAGTCATTTCTTTAAAAAAGTCGCTACTCTCTTATTGAAGTTAGCTGTCATTGACCAATTATTATGGAATTTTCCAGAAATTCCTCAAATTTCTTAAATTTTCAGTTGTGTGGCTCTGAAAAGAAAGTATGTCATGCTGGTGTTAATGGTTTTGAAGTCCTGGCAAGTTCTTATTCTGGACTGAACCCTAGACAGACTTTGAATTAATTCTAATAAATGATGGAATGGATGGCTTGTCAGTTGCCAACTTCACTGAAGTAAGTTAAGTTGAGTTAATATGTTTTTCTTTCCTACCTTGGGTATCACGTGCCTGACTAATACCTTCATTACTATAATTTACAGTCTTCTGTAATCTTATTAAAGAAGTGTTTTTTTTGAAGTTAAATAGATAAGAAGTGTTTTTAAAATACAATTTCATAAAACATGCACAACACTAATCACAAGTTCCTCAAGTTAATTTGTATTATGGTGTAGAATTTTTAAAGGGGCACAGATTAAAAAAACTGGAACTAGCCCTAGCTGGTGTGGCTCAGTGGATTGAGTGCTGGCCTGTGAACTGAAAGGTCGCTGCTTCAGTTCCCAGTCAGCGCACATGCCTGGGTTATGGGCTGGGTCCCCGGTTGGGGGCATGTGAGAGGCATCTGATTGTTTCTCTCACACATCCATGTTTCTCTCCCTCTCTTTCTTTCTCCCTCCCTCCCCCTCTTTCTAAAAATAAATAAAATATTTTAAAAAACTGGAACTAGATGCAGCAACAATGCAATGAGTGCTCAAAGGCAGTGTGGCCTATTTTTGAAGGTGAAGGAATCACAGATTTTAGAGAAGAAAATCAGATCATAGGTTTTTCCACCCAGCTACTTACAGAGTGTTAAGTCCTGTCTATAGGATGCAGGACTGCTTGTGTATCATATTTCCAGGGAGAAACAAGTGTCTATATCAGACTCTGTTGGTGCTCTACCCATATTTCCTTCACATTCACCTCTCCACTTCTGGATACCTGTGACTCTCTTCCTGAAGACGTTTTTGTTGGAGTACATTTGGCCTACATGCAGGGCAAGCCTGGAATGCTAGAGAGTTAGTGCTTTTGGAAGCAGTTCCAAAAAAAATGGTGGATGGGAAATGATGAATAACGCCTCCACCTTCCTGATGCTTTGCAGGGACATCTCTGAGCTATGCTCTCTTCTGTCTCCCAGAGCTCCCCAGCAGAATAGAGCTCCAGTGGCCTGTGTACACCAGCAACTGGCTTGCTAACACACCTGTGGTTGTCTTCTTTTATTTCCTGGCCTCATTTCCCCTCTTTCCAACCAGTATTTCCCGGGATCAACTCTCAAACAAACTTTTTGCATGTGAATCTTTGCTTCAGGGTCTGCTTTGGGAAGATCCCAAACTAAGACAGTTCTTAGTTCTGCAACTCTAGTTAACTCTTTCTCACTTCTCTCCTTGATGATTTTGTAAATTCCTTAGCTGGACTCTGGCTTGCAATTTCTTTTCTTTCCTTTTTACCATCCATTGTTCCCAGATCATCCTTCCTCCTGAAGTATTGCTTGGATGTGTTATTCTCCCTGCTCTTTTAGCATTACCCTACCTTCTAAGTGGGAACAAAACTCCAAATCCTTCTCATAATATGGCTCATACCCCTCCTTAACCTTTGACCTACAACACCTTTGATGTGTCAGGTATTCCTGCTGACCTATCTGCTCACAGTCGCTAAATATTTGTAGAATCAAAAACTTTAAAGGAAGGTGAGAAAAGTCAGCTGGGCATTATACATCTACCTTTATTCTACTTGAGACAAGTTCAAAGCACTTCTTTGCACTTAGAAATTTTCTGTAAATAGATTAGAAACAGCCTCCCTCCCCCCAGTTCTTTCATTCCAGAGCTAGGGCTCTTATCAGTACAATCAGAACAAAATTCCACATATAAATGTCCTCCTGTAGTTTCTTATACTACAATTTAACTTTAATTCCAGGAGGGGATTAAGCTAGTGGTTTTCTTAACTGCTTTTCTATTTTGTTTAAGCCAAAATAGGTGCTGTAATTATAAACATTTCATAAGTGCAGACAGAGAGAGAGAGAGATAGTATGCTGTGTTGGACTGAGCTATATGAGAGGCATTGGCTCTATCTTGGCTCTGCTCAGCATAGCTCGGGTAATATTGAACAAGTCATGTAACTTCTCTGAACTTCAGTTACCTCATCTGTAAAACAAGGAGGTTTTCTCTAAGATCCATTGGAGAGCTAACATGCTACTAACAATCTGCTATAATTTGAAGCTGTGGTTGCTGGGGATGAATAAGTGGGGATAGTCAATTGTTTAGAGATGAATCGAAATTTGTTCATGCTTCCCACAGTGTTAGTTTTATGAGTCCAAAAATCCACTTAATTTTTGAGGTCCACAAAAAATCATCAATGATTGTTACCTATCGGGACATGAACTAAAGTCAACCATAGTCTTTGCTTTCCCCCCAAACCCCTGCCTCTCCTCCTCCACAAGTACCTTCTTGATCTTCAGGCTGGATGACTATAACATGCCTAACTTGATCCTGGCTTCCTCTTGAGAAAAATAAATATTAAATGTGAAATAAAAACCACACATATAATAATGCTGGGATTAATGAGGTGCTGAATTGTATTCTTACTTTGCTATTGTTGGCAAATATGGTATTCAGCTGAATTCAAAATTATGGAATCATTTGTAAAACAGAAATGTTAGTCCAAAGTTTTGAATTCACCATGTGGCTTTATTATTCCACTGAATGGGATAGCAAGGCCCTCAACATCTGGGAGGGAGGGCAGGCAATATTGGCATGAGGTAGTCTGAGGATTCTGGGGAAGCCCCCACTTCCAGTCTCCATTCTTGGCCAGTCACAAAGAGAGAAGAGAAGAGGAGAGGAGAGGAGGGGAGGGGAGGGGAGGGGAGGGGAGGAGAGGGGAAGGGAGGGGAAGGGAAGAGAGAAGAGATGAGAAGAGAAGAGAAGAGAAGAGAAGAGAAGAGAAGAGAAGAGAAGGAAAAAGGAAGAGGATTGTTTCCACCTATCTCTGGTGGAGGTTGCTGGGAAAGGCTGCCAACTAGACCATAATTGGTCACTAAAAAGTAAAATCTCTTCAATTCCAAAACTAACTAATCTCCAAGCAGAGCTGAAAAGGGATGTAAATTAAGCCTCATATGTGCTATTTTTCACATATTAATTCCAATAGCTCTTTGGGACGGTGTCATTAGACATATGAAGAAACCAAATCTTAGAAAAATAAGTGACACACTAAAGTAACATAGTTAACAAGCCAAGGTTTAAACCGAAACTTTCTGCCTATAACTGTCAGTGCAGCTATGACCCACCATACCCTCAGAAACATATAGAAATGTATTCCGAAATGTGCCTTTTTACTGTCCTATATGACATGTGGGAGTCAAAATTGGAACCACCTTTGTGAAAAGCAATTTGAATTATGTATCAAGACCCTTTAAAATGTTTATACCTTCTGATTATGTAATTCCTCTGTTAGGAATCTTTCTGAAATAAATTATCTGAGATGTGGATGAGTACCAGAGATTAGTGCAAAAAGATGCTTATTACAGTATTATTTTTAATAGTGAAATGCTCTAAAACCACCTTACTAGGAGAATAGCTAAATCACTGTGGCAGAAGCCCTAGTTAAGGCAGAACAATGACTTATACATGTTGGGTATCCCTACCCTCTGAGTATAGGTTTGAATTAACTGATACACATGGGTATTGAAGCAGAAAAAGCATTAACTTAAGCCCACATTTGGAGTTTAGAGATATATGTATAGACATGTCAGGTAGACTCAGTAAGGAGGAAGAGGATGGCAACAGAAGCCAGCTCATAGAAGAGGACCATAGCCCCCTCAAAAACAATAATTAATCCTAGAAAAGAAGGGATGTGGTGTGATAAAGTGGATTCAGCAACACAGCTTGAGATTCCAAGAGAAGTGGTTACTACCTACTACAGCATGCTGCAGTGCTATAGGGGGTGAGTGGTGGGACAGTTGCATGTGTGAACTAGGAGAGCCAGCTCACTAATTTCTGTACACTTCAGGGCCCAAGAAACCTTGCTGTGGAGCCCCCTCCTCTGAAGGAATGTAATGCAGAAAGAAGCCCAACACAGAATGTATCACAGCTGAGGAGGCTGCGAGGTTATTGAAGTTTGCGAGGAGTGGGATCATGAATGGCAAACTTAATCTCCAGGAATTTGTCCCTTTATGGGATTGAGCCTGGGTTTAAGCAGAGATCCTTTCCCAATAGGGCAGCAAAAGCTGTGCCAGAATTTAGAAAAGCAGAAGTCAACAGAGCACTGTGGCCCAGACTGATGGTTATGAATACATGAAGTGTCTCTTGCTTTTTCCCCGGACACTCAGGAAAGATTTAACAAATGACTGAAATGTTTGAATGAGTGAGTCTTAGAAGGATACAGGACACAAGTATTCATGTTAAAGTTATCTTTCAGCGCCCACAGGCTATGAGGCCTATGATTCAGGTCTTATATCTTATGGCATATTTTGCCTATTTCTTGCTGGTATATTTAATCCACTGAAACAAAATTCTATTTTCCCCAATATTCTACTCCACAGCTTATCAACTACCAGCATTGGACTTTCTCTTTGTCTGTCGTCCTGATAACCACCTTAGTCCTTTGCTGTTGGCTTATTTTTGTACTACCTTGTTGGTTTGAGTTCCACCCTGGATTGCCATCTTCCTACTTTCATTGGATACACATGAAAATATCTAGTAGCCATGAACAATAATGCTTAGGAAGAGATTTAAGTGAAATAAAAAGATTGTTGGATATTATCTTAACCAAGAAATGCAGGATATTAAAAAACAATATATAAGATGATTTTTATTATACAAATGCATTAAAATATTGAAAGGAAATAGGCTAAAGTCTTAAAATTGGTAGCGGGGTTATGGATGACATATATTTTACTTTTTATTTTTCATGAAGAGGAAGGAATTATTTTATGCTTACAAAAGCAAGGCATTAAGAATGTGTTCTTTCTCTTCCTCCTAAGGCTAACAAATTAAAAAGGCATGCAATGTGCAAATCTATTAAATTTGGGTTGCAAATAGATGGAATTGGCCTGAAAGTCACTAGAGCAGTCCATCTGGTTTAGCTGTATTGGCTGAGAACCAGTTGATTGCTTAATTTGGCATTGGTTTGGGCCACTTGTTGCTTTTATGCAACCTCAGGGAGAGAATTGAGCTGTTTCATATCTGGAAAACTGAGATGGTACCATCCTGATATAGGTGGTCCAAGGGGAATAATTTTGTATGATGTGGCAAGTTAATGTTTGCACAGAAAATGCTGTTCTGTTCTTCAAGTGTGTTTAAAAATAGCTTACTGAGACTAGACAGCCTCCTTATCCAATTATAAAAGAACTTTCAGTTCTCATTTATGATAAGTGAACCGTGAATCAAACATTGACCCATAAGACAAATGTGATTGTGAGGATTTTTGTTACATATTAATATAAGTAAGCACATACACTTATATTTTTAAATTCAAAACTTACTACTTGAAAGTAAATAACCTCTTTTCACTAAAATAGCAGTAATTTTTTGTAACATGTTTTATGCTCCTATTTTTTCTTTTGTTTAAGAACCATTAGCACTCATATATTAAGTTTTGAATTGTTGGATTACACTAAGTAAAAATAATTATATATTTTTAACTATTATTGCAGTTATGCTTTTAATTGTGTATACCTTCTCCTCTATGCCTGAACATAAAGATTTACTCATTGAAAAATGAGAACTAAAGGATTTTGGGCACTCACATCAGAATTTCCAGGTTTATGGTACCATTTCCTCTCTCTGAATTTTTGCTTACCTTTATTTCCCCAACCCTGATCTGTTTCATTGCCTTTAGTTTGATTAGCTGATTAAGAAAAGCAATTTTTAAAAACTCTCACAGGCTCCTTACTTCAGCATATAAGCACATTAATGTCTCTACCATCTTAAAACAACATATAACAAGACAGTTCCAGATTAAAATGGAGATTAGATATTGATAAGCTGCGGGCAAGTACATTGCTCCTTAGGCCTCTAAACTTCTAATGGTGGGAGAGAAGAGGAACCCCAAAGCTCTGAGTGCCCCAAGTAAGAGCCACCCTTGTTCTCCAACACTCACAACCTCACCATTACACTGTGCCTTGGAGACTATTGGGGCTCATGCCCTCCTGCCCTCTCTGTGTTGTGGGCTGAATTGTCCCTGATGTTCATATGGTGAAGTCCCAACCCCTCTTACCTCAGAATGTGACCATATTTAGAGATAAGTTCTTTAAAGGGGTGATTAAGTTAAAATGGTGCCATAAGGTGGGTCCTACTCCAGTATGATTGGTGTCCTTATACAATAAGAAGAGGAAGAGATACCAGAAGGGCAACCCTGTGAAGAGGCAGTAAGATGGTGGCCATCTGCATACCAAGGAGAGAGACCTTAGGAAAAACCAACCCTGCCAGCATCTTGATCTTGGACTTATAGCCTTCGGAACTGTGAGAAAAGAAGTTCCTATAGTTTAAAACACCTACTCTGTGATACTTTGTTACAGCAGCATAAGAAGACTGATACAGCCTCCATCTCTGTTTGTGTCTGAAACCCAGGACCCTTCTTCACTCCAACTTTCAAACCCACGTGGCTCTATACATCTCCTAATCCAGTATTTTCAGACTGCACATTGGAACCCAGTAGTGGGTTATGAAGTCAATTTAATGAATGTCAAACAACATATGAAAAATTAAATAGAATAAAATAGAAGATAAATAGAGTGGCACAGAAGAGAATAGAATAAAATAGAAAATAGCATGTACTGCATGTAGGGAAGATAAGTATTGCTCTTCTGCAATCTTTATTTCCATTATATATGTATATATGTGAATAGTGGGTCATGCTATAAACTTTACTTTATACTGTGGGTCATGGTAAAAATAAATGTGGAAGCAAATGACCTACTTTGACCCCATATTTTGTCTCTCTCCAATTCCCAAAGCACTATAATTCTAGTCCGTCATCAGCAAAATTCCCCCATTCACTAAACCTCCTCCCAATTTTCTGTTTATCTTTCTCAAACCAAATTAAAAAACACAGGTCTCATTAATATAATATAATTGGCAAGGATAGACATTATTAAGTGTGCTCCAAGCAGGAAACCTTCTACTTCATCTTGACTTACATTGGATTTATAAAATAACTTTGTATTCATTTTCAAAGGAGAGAACAAAATTTAAAACTATATATGAAAGGCTAGAAATATGTCTTAGAAAATTTTGTCTAAACTTCAACTGCAAATTTCATAATCATAATTTTTCACTGAATTTCTTCTTTCCTAAGATATCATTAATTATTAGGTGGAGCATTAGTTTCACAATGGCTTCTAAGGCAAGAAGGAAACCCTGTAGAGTTGTTCTGTCCAATATGGTAGCCACTAGCCACATGTGCCTACTTAAATTTAAAAATCCAGTTGCTTCATCTCACTAGATACATGTCAACTGCTTGGTAGCTACGTGTTCCATATTATAGAACATTTCAATCATCACACAAAGTTCTGTTGGACAGTGCTGCTATAGAGTTTTAATGAATAAAGGATGATAAAGAAGGTTTGAAGGCAGCTGTGGCTTGCAAAAGCACCAGAAAGTAAGTTGCTTTGGAGGACATTGATTTTTAGCAAGTGGCGTGTGTTTGTTACAGTTGGAGCTTTACTTACTTCAAAAGAAGTAAGTAAAAATTGGAATTGCATAAAAATAAAACCCTAGAACAATGGGCATATCATATAAAACAATAATTATAATTTTTATTGAAAGCTTGCTGTTGTCAAGCAGCATCTTATAACCCTAGAAAGTAAGAATCAACCATTTTTACAGATGAGAAAATTGAGGGTCAAGGACTAAGTAACTTGTTCAAGAGTGGACCAAGGATATAGCCAAACAAGGATTTGAAGCCAGTTTCCAAACTTCATTCTCCCTCTTTTACACCAGCAGTTCTCAGCTGGAGATAAGGCAATGGTCAGATGGAGCTTTAAGTATCACTGGCACTTAATGGAAAGCCGGGAACACTTCTTATTTCCAGGAAATCCTTTGTTGTAAATATATTTGCTAAATTTGGTGCAAAATCCAAAGCCAAAGAACATTTGTATAATAAATATAGCGCAATAATTGTCTGAGTTTTATGACCCCAGATTACATTCATAAAGACAGGAATTTGTGGGAAGTAAAAACAAAACAAAACAAACAAAAATAAAACCACTTAATTGTTAGATGGATGATGTAAAAAAATTACTCTTTTGCTCTTTGTTTTGGCAATAGAGAACTATAGGTTCAGGGCCACACTTAATAAAGTTAAATATAATCACTACTAGAATTAAAAACCACCTTACAAATTATCACTGAAGAAAAGAAAAACAAAAACACAGTGCAAATATCAGAAAATAGCAAATATCCTAAGAGTATAAAAAAGATGTTACAAATAGGAGCAAATACATCAGTTCTTATGGATTTGTATGGATTTGTTTATATGTAATTATGTTTTACACTGTAATAGAAAGCAGAAGTGTTCACTTTGGGCTAAAAACAAAATATTATTATGTGCTGCTTATAAAAGACAACCTAAAACAAAATTGCACTGAAAAGTTAAAATTGAAAGGGTGAATAAAAACATATCAATCAAAGGTGAGCAAAAGAAAGTATCAGTGGCAATATTATCAATACTAAGCAGAGAATTCAAGACAAGAACACTATTCAAAATGAGTATTTATGTATTTATTAAATAATGGGAAGAGGGAGAACTTTACAGACTTAAAACAAAAACTTCTCAAAGGCCTTTTTATAAGGAAAATGTTTACTGAACTTAACTATATAAAAAATTTAAATGATTGAATAGCGGAGCTTCTGACCCCGATGGAGGCATAGGTAGACACGCTTCGCCTCCTTGTGCAACCACAAGAAGGATTACATCTACCTCAAAACAAAAAACAGCCGGAACTATCAGACAATCGAACTGCATGGGAGTCCAACAAACAAAGATATAAAGAAGTAATACTCATCCAGATGGGAAGGAGGGGTGGAGCCGGGATGGAGAGGATGTGGTGTGGCAGCAGTGTTGGCAGCAGCAAGGCAGTGGCTGTGGCCAGCAGAACGAGGTGCCCCACATTATAAAATCTGGGAGGGACACCTGGGGAGTGATCCTAGTCCTAGGCCAGACCACATAATTCACAGTTCCAGCACCAGAAAAGTAAAGCCTCACAGCTTCTGGCTGTAAAAACCAGTAGGGCTGGGGCAGCAGAAGAAACTGCTGGTCTCTCAGGAGAGTTTGTTTAGAGGCCCCCACAGTCCTAGAACATCCACAAACCCACCCACTCTGTGAACTATCACCAGGACAATAGCTAGAGAGGTGCCAGTTGCATACAGGAAGCTGCTGAAGTGACTGGGAAAGGGGCAAGTGCCAAGCAAGCAGCATTGTTCCTTCTCTGACCCCTCCCCCACATATGGCACCACAGGGTAGTGAAATGAGTCACCCAGCACTGACGAGTACCGAAGGCTCTGTCCCTTACAATGTAACAGGTACGACAGCTCTACCTAATACACAGAGGCAAACCAGGAGGCTTTCAAGTTGAGGAGACCGAGAAGTATGGCCCAAAAGAGGGAGCAGATCAAGGCTCCAGAGAAAGAACTAAGTGAGGAGGAGAGAGCCAGCCTAACAGACACATAGTTCAAAACACTGGTGATAACGATGCTCACAGACATGATTGAGTATGGCAAATGCATAAGGGAAGAAGTGAAGGCTACCCTAAGTGAAATAAAGAAAAATCCACGTGAAACCAATAGTGAAGGGAAGGAAGTCAGGGTTCAAATCAATGTATTGGAACATAAGGAAGAAATAAACAGTCAACTAGTAAAGAATGAGGAAACAAGAATTGAAAAAAAATGAGAAGAGGCTTAAGAACCTCTGGGACAACTTGAAACATACCAACATCCAAATTATAGGGGTGCTAGAAGGAGAAGTGGAAGAGCAAGAAATTGAAAACTTAGTTGAAAAAATAATGAAAGAAAACTTCCCTAATTTGGTGAAGGAAGTAGACATACAAGTCCAGGAAGCAGAGAGAGTTCCAAACAAGGTAGACCCAAAGAGGACCACACCAAGACACATCATAATTAAAATGCTAAAGGTTAAAGATAAAGAGAGAATCTTAAAAGCAGCAAGAATAAAAAAGACTTACCTACAAAGGAGTTCCCATAAGACTGTCAGCTGATTTCTCAAAAGACATTTTGCAGGCAAGAAGGAACTGGCAAGAAGTATTCAAAGTGATGAAAAGCAAGGCCCTATGACCAAGATTACTCTATCCAACAAAGCTATCATTTAGAATGGAAGGGCAGATAAAGTGCTTCCCAGACAAGGTAAAGCTAAAAGAGTTCATCATCACCAAGCCCTTATTACATGAAATGTTAAAGGGACATATTTAAGAAGTAGAAGAGGATCAAAACTATGAACAGTAAAGTGACAACAAACTCATAACTATCAACAAATGAATTTAAAATACACAAACTAAGCAAACAACTAGAACAGGAACAGAACCATAGATATGGAGATCTTATGGAGGGTTATCACTGGGATGGGGAAGGAGGAGAGCGGAGGAGAAGGTGTATGGATAAAGAAGCGTAACTGGTAGGTACAAAATAGACAGGGGGATGTTAAGAATAGTAAAGTAAATAGAGAAGCCAAAGAACTTATGTGCCTGATCCATGGACATGAACTAAGGGTGGGATTGCGGGAGGGAAGAGAGGTACCAGGCAGAGAGGGGCAAAGGGGGAAAAATTCGGACAACTGTAATAGCATAGTCAATAAAATATTCTTAAAAATAAATGTTTGAATAGCTAAAAGCAACACAATCTGTTGAAAAGGAAAACAATCAGAATTTTTTTTTCAACAAATGTAACAAAGAGTTAATATCTTTACTGCATAAAGAGTTCTTGATTCCTGAGAAAAAAATAGGTGAAGGTAATTCTAAAAGAAGAAAACTGAATCTATCTAAATTAGACTAGCAAAGAGATAACTGACTTTTCTCACATTAACTATTTTAAAAATCCCATCAAGAGCACTGGTGGAAATATAAGTTAATACCTTATTATCTGAAGATGATTCTGCCACTGCCTCTCCAGAGCTTTGAAAATGTTCATTCCTTTTTAAACAATAACTCCACTTCTGGGAATCAAGCCTACAGTCAGAATCAGAATGTCCAGACCAGGATTTATAAACAATAATATTCAGGGAAATATTCTTTATGGTAAAGGGAATTTTGAGAGAGCCAGAATATTAAATGATGATGGAAACTTTTAGAAAAGTATGGTATAATCATACCTCTGATATAAGACTGAATATTCTGGATTGTCAAAATTATATTTGAGAAGTTGTTATTAAAGAAATGATTTATGGGATAATATTAAGTAAAAAAGAAAAGGTATGTCATAATCTATAAATTGGACATTAAATTGCATGATGTTGTTATCTCAACTAAATTAATAGTATTTGCCTTTGAGTAATGAGATTATAAAGCTTTTTTACTGCTTCAAAATATTTTAATGTATTTTCTCAACTTTCTACATTGAGCACAGATTACTTTTAAAATGAGAAAAAATATGAGTAGTCTCTTTAATAAATGGTGTTGGAAAAATTGGACATTCACATGCAAAAGAACGAAATTGTACCCCTATCTCACACCACTCACAAAAATGAACTTGAAACAGATTAGACTTTAAGACCCAAAATTGTAAAACTCCTAGAAGAAAACACTCCTTCGCATTGGTCTTGGCAAAGATTTTTTGACTATGACACCCAAAACACATGCATCAAACTAAACAGCTCTGCACAGCAAAAGAAGCCATGAACAAAATGAAAAGGCAACTTATGGAATGGGAGAAAATATTTGTAAACTGTGTATCACATAAAGGGTTAATATCCAAAATATATAAGGAACTCAAACAACTCAATAGCATAAAAAACCAAATAATCTGATTTTTTAAATGGGCAGAGGACCTAAATGGACATTTTTCAGAAGAAGACATACAAATACCCCTCAGGTACACGAAAGGTATTTAACATCACTAATGATCAGAGAAGTACAAATCAAAACCACAAATCAAAGCCTTATACCTGCATCGGGTTTATCAAAAGTCAAGAAATAACAGTGTTGGCTAGGATGTGGAGAAAAGGAAACCCTAATGCACTATTGGTAGAAATGCAAATTGGTATAGCCACTTGAAAAACAATATGGAGGTGCCTCAAAAAATTAAAAGTAGAAGTACCATATAACCCAGCCATTCCACTTCTGGGTATCTATATAAAGGATATGAAATAAGTATCTCGAAGAGGTACCTGCAACCTCATGTTAATTGCAGCAGTGTTTATAATAAGCAAGATATGGAAACAACCTAAGGGTCTATCAACAGATGAATGAATAAAGAACGTGAATACTATTCAGCCATAAAAAAGAAGGAAATCCTGCCATTTGTGACAACATAAATGGACCTTGAGGGCATCACACTAAATGAAATAGGTCAGGCAGAGAAAAACAAATGCTGTATAATCTCACTTGTATGTCAAATCTTTAAAAATGAACTCATGCAACGGGGGGAAATTGGGACAACTACAATAGAATAACAATATAAACAAATAAATAATTTAAAAATTTTAAAAGCTGACAAGGAGATGTTAGTCACAGGATACAAACTTTTCAGTTATAAGATGGATTATTTCCATGGATCTAATGTACAGCATGATGACTATAGTTAATACTCTATTATATACTTGAAAGTTGCTAAGAGTAAATATTTAATGTTCTCACCATACATACACAAAAGAACATAATCACGTGAGGTGAAGGATGTGTTAACTAAACTTATTGTGATAAATCATTTTACAGTATATATATGTGTATCAAATCATTGTGTTCTACACAAACTTACACAGTTATATGTCAATTATACCTTGTAAAGGTGAGGTGAGGAGAGAAAAACCCTAAAAGTGCAATAAATGTAGCTTTAGATTATAAAATAATTAAAAAAATAAAAGAAAAAGAAAAGAAAAATATCTGAGAAGAAACAAATCACTTTCACTCTGTGAAATCTTTAGTTATAGCCTTCTTTTCATTAAGCAGGATTCTTGGCTCCAGAAACTGCCTCTGGCAATATTTAGTAAAAGTTAATTTGTTACAAGGAATTGGCAGACAAAAAGAAGGCTTGGCAAAGCCTGGTTAGCAATAGGGTGCTGTGTCAAATGACCTCTAACCAGTCTTCATATTCTTATATCGCTCAGGCTTTAAAGACCTGGGAGAGGGTGTCCCATGCCTTGGTCTAGGTCACGTGCCTGCATCAGGATGAGAGAGCTGGCTCATTAACTTCCACCAAGGGAGGCAGATACTACCTCTCTCCAAGACAAGACAGTGGGAGAAAAGTGAGCTCAAAAAACTGTTAGGATACTTTTAGGAAGGAGGATTAAATCTTGTTGAACTGAAATGTGATATCACCGCTATATGTCTCTTCTGTTGGTAATTTTGCTTCTAAACTGTCTTCATCATTCCTCTCCTATTTATTTCTTATCTCCCTTAAATGCAGCATATTTCCCCTCTATTTCATTTCAACTTTCTTACTCAAGCCACCAATCGAACTGTTAGATCCAGTGGGTGTTTCCCAGGTGTTATCTTTCTAGATATCTTAGTTTGGGTTCTGCTAAAAGCAGAATCTGAGACACGAATTCAAGTATAAGTAGTTTATTTGGAAGATGACCCCAGGAAAAAAGTAAAGAAATGAGAAGGAAAGGGAAGGAAGTGAACACAGTGTGTTATTATGCAAGTTACTGCTGTGGGCAGCTGGAGCTTAATCCTGCTGGAGAACTCTGGGAAATGTTGTACAACATGTATGTCAGAGTTATGTCACCCAGGGGATAAGGGAGCTGGTGTAGCTGTACACCAACATCTCTCAATCATTGATTTAGGGCTGCTTGAGGGAGAGTGGAGTGTCTTAATTCCCGCACTTCCAACCTACCGTGTTCAAAGTCAGAGCAGATTCTGGAAGCCAGAGAAAGTCCAGAATCAAAGATGTGCAGGATCTAGCAGCTGGCAGTCTAGCCACATAAACTGGTAAGGGATTAGAGGTGAGGGAATATGAGCTTGGCACCAACAGAATTTGCTTTAATAGACATTTCTGTGTTGTTGCACATTGCTCATGACTCTTCTTGAAATTTTTCCTTCCCTTGGGTACTGGAACATACCACCCCACTTGCTTTTTGCCTTCCTCTCTGGCCAGTTCTTCACAATCTTCATCCTTGTCTTTTCCCCTATAGTTAGGTATTTGTAATCAGCCAGATGTTGTCTTCTCATCCCACGAAATCTCCCCATCAACCTCAACACATCCTTGCCACCAAGGCCCACCTATAGAATGACTGATCCAGATTGATATTTCTAGACTTGCTTTCTTTTGTGGAGTCTAAGCCCAACAGCTTAATGAATATCTCCACTTGGGTCTGCCATGAGTACCTAAACCCCAAGGAGTCCAAAACTTACCTCTCTAAATCTTACCTTCTCTCTAAACCTCTCTCCTGTAAATGCCCTCTCTCAAAATGACAGTGCCATCCATCCAGGTTCCAAAGCCAAAGACTTGGGATCATCTTTCCTTATCTCTTTTCTGTCCTCACCTCTGATATCTAATTGGTCACAAAATATTAACAATTCTAACCTCTAAACTTCTCTTTTCTGCCCTCCCTACTTTTAAGGCACCATGGTCAATAAAGGCAAGGTATAGAAGGGACTCCTAGCTTTCTCCCCATCTTCTGTTTACTCATTTTGGGCTCAGTTCCTGGACCTTTGTTGACTTCATTCCTGCCTCTTTGGCTTGGAAAGACCTCAGCTTCCCTGGTTCATCTCAGTGTTTGGTGTAGCCTTAGAGTTGAACTTATCCTTAGGATCTTCCCACTCTTGTTAGTATTCTGAATCAGTCAGGATCCACTTTGGTTGTTAATTACTGAAATCCAAAATAAGTGGGGTTTACATTGGCTGGAAGTGTATTCATTTCTGATATTTAAAAAAATCTCCAAAGAAAATGAATTGATCCAGGGCTTGTGTGGTTCCCCGTAATGTCTCAGTTTTTGATTCTGAGGTAATCCAAATTAAGACAAAGGGGTAAAAATTCTCGTGAGACTTTTGATTCAAAATAAGAATTCCCATTAGCACAGTTCTTTAAGAACTTGGCAAAATTTAAAGTGTATATAAATCTGTGGAGGGTAGAAACCCTAGGAAGATTTTCAATGAGTTACTTCTCCATGTCATCGCAAGATGTCGACTCAACACGGGAGGAGACAGATACCGGTTATAAGCTCATCCGATTGGCGAAGGAAACGAGCGCCAGGGGTCTCCTCTGACGGTGGGAGAGGTCATCGCACCTCACTGGACAGCTACCGTCTCGCCATGGCTCGCCTGCCCCACTGGGTGCGTGGGGATCAGAGAGGCGCCTCTCGAAAAGTGGGCCACAAAACACCCGCACCAGTTAATTCCAAGCAAACAACAAGAAAGAAGCCTCCGGCTCTTCGCCTCGCTAGCTGGAACATCAGGACCATGTGCCCCGGACTTACTGCAGACCTTCCGTGGATCAAGGGTGCCAGGAAAACCGCTGTCATCGATAGGGAACTGGCACGACTAAACATCGACATTGCGGCTCTACAGGAGACCCGGTTGGCCGACAACGGAACTATCAGAGAAACCAACTACACCTTCTACTGGCAAGGGAAGTCTCCGGACCAACCAAGACAGCACGGTGTTGGGTTCGCTGTGAAGAACACGCTTGTTAACTCCATAGAGCCACCCACAGGAGGCACAGAGAGATTACTTACCCTCCGATTGTCAACAACTTTCGGCCCAGTCAGCATTCTTAGCGCGTATGCCCCAACCCTCTGCGCCACCACCGAAGAGAAAGAACAGTTCTACCATGCACTGGACGAAGCGTTATCCAAGATTCCCAGAAGTAACGCTCTCTATCTCCTTGGAGACTTCAACGCAAGAGTAGGAGCCGACCACATGGCCTGGCCCACCTGCCTCGGAAACTTTGGGAGAGGAAAGATCAATGAGAATGGTCAGCGACTGCTTGAGCTTTTGTGTCACCACGGCCTGTGCGTGACAAACACATTCTTCAAGTGCAAAGAGATCCACCAGGTGTCATGGAGGCACCCCCGCTCCCGTCATTGGCACCAGCTTGACCTCGTCATCACCAGAAGAACGGATATTGGCAGCACCCTCCTCACCCGCAGCTACCACAGTGCAGACTGCGACACGGACCATGCCCTCGTGGTAAGCAAGGTGCGCATAATGCCGAAGAGGTTGCACCACTCCAAGATGAAGGGTCGCCCACGCATCAACACCAGTTGTGCCAGCAACCCAGTTAAGACCCAGCAATTCATCAACAAGATGGAAGATGCACTTGGCGAAGGAGTGGCGGCAGATGACATTATCGAATCCAATTGGCCACGTCTCCGCGATGCCATATACAACTCCGCCATTATTGCTTACGGGAAGAAAGAGCGGAAGAACGCTGACTGGTACGAGGCTCACTGGGAAGAAATGGAACCCGTGATCGAGGCTAAGAGGAAGGCCCTACTGGCTTACAAGGTCACGCCCACTCCCAGTACACTTCAAGCTCTACGGGCTGCCAGGAACAAAGTCCAGAAGACCGCCCGCCACTGTGCCAACACCTATTGGCTAAACCTGTGCAGAAGCATTCAGGAAGCCGCCGATATAGGCAACGCACGAGGAATGTATGAGGGTATCAAGAAGGCAACAGGCCCAATCCCCTCCAGGATCGCCCCCCTTAAGTCCAAGACAGGTGAGGTCATCACTGACCAGGAACAGCAAATGCGGCGGTGGACCGAGCACTACCTCGAGCTGTACGCAACGAGGAACACCGTAACAGACACTGCTCTTAACGCCATCCCAGACCTACCAGTCATGGAGGAGCTAGACACCCCACCTACTGCGGCAGAGCTCGGCAAAGCCATCGACCGCCTCGCTTGCGGGAAAGCACCAGGAAGCGACGGAATCCCTCCAGAAATCCTAAAGAGCGGGAAACCAGTCCTGCTACAGCCGCTCCACCATCTACTCTGTCTCTGCTGGAAGGAGGGTTACATCCCCCAGGATATGAGAGACGCCAACATTATCACCATGTACAAGAACAAAGGAGACCGCAGCGACTGCAACAACTACCGGGGCATCTCTCTCCTCAGCGTCGTCGGCAAAGTATTCGCCCGGGTCGCTCTTGCCCGCCTGCAGACCCTTGCTTCCCGCGTCTACCCAGAGTCCCAGTGTGGCTTCAGAGCTGGCCGATCAACAGTGGACATGATCTTCTCCCTACGCCAGCTGCAGGAGAAGTGTCACGAGCAGCATAAACCACTCTACCTCGCCTTTATTGACCTCACGAAGGCGTTTGATCTGGTCAGTCGAAGCGGACTCTTCAGCTTGCTACGAAAGATTGGCTGTCCACCACATCTGCTTGCTGTGGTCATGTCCTTTCACGACAACATGCACAGCACGGTGTCCTACAACGGCGCAACCTCTGAGGCCTTCCCAGTCAGCAGCGGAGTAAAGCAGGGCTGCGTCCTCGCGCCTACGCTGTTCGGAATCTTCTTCTCCATGCTCCTCCAATACGCCTTTAAGGACTGCAGCGAGGGTGTCTTCATTCACACCAGATCCGATGGCAAGCTCTACAACCTGGCCCGTCTACGAGCCAAGACCAAAGTCAAAGAGGTGCTCATCCGTGAGATGCTCTTCGCCGACGACGCAGCTTTGACATCACACTCCGAAGAGGGACTCCAACAGCTAGTCACTTGCCTTTCCCATGCATGCAAGGAGTTCGGACTAGCCATCAGCCTGACGAAGACGAATGTTATGGCTCAAGGCACGGGGACTCCCCCATGCATCACCATCGACGGATACACCCTGGAGGTTGTCAACGACTTCACTTACCTCGGGTCCACCATCTCGAGCTCTCTGTCAGTCGACTTGGAGGTCAACCGGAGAATCGCCAGGGCAGCCACAGTTATGGCCAGACTGAACCGGCGAGCGTGGAACAATTCCAGCCTCACTGAGAAAACCAGACTGCGCATCTACCAAGCCTGCGTACTCAGCACTCTCCTCTATGGCAGCGAGACGTGGACCACCTACGCAAGGCACGAAAGGAAACTCAACAGCTTCCACATGAGGTGCCTGCGACGCGTCCTGCATGTCGCCTGGCAGGATAAGGTCCCCAACACCGAGGTGCTGAAGCGAGCCAATATGTGCAGTTTGCATGCAGTTCTTAGCGAGAGACGCCTCAGGTGGCTCGGCCATGTCAAAAGAATGGATGCAGGCCGTATCCCCAAAGACCTCCTCTACGGCGAGCTAGCAGAAGGCAAGAGGATGACAGGGCGCCCAAAACTGCGGTTCAAAGACATCTGCAAAAAGGACATGACACAATGCTCCATCAATCTCAACACATGGGAAGTTCAAGCAGACGACCGCCTAGCCTGGAGGCTCGCGGTCAGGCAAGGTACGTCACGCGCGGAGGCTGCGCGCAACGAGGAGGCGGTCCAGAAAAGATCGAGGCGGAAGCAGCGTCAGCAGCAGCAACAACAGCCATCTGCCTTCACCTGTAACAAGTGTGGCAGGGATTGTCACTCCCGAATCGGACTGCACAGCCATTCTCGGCGGTGCAGATAGACTCTCAAGAAGCTACGCCATCGTCTCTCGAGACGGACGGCTGCCGACGACGACTTCTCCATGTAAAATTATCACATGAAACTGCTTTGCAACAGTTTAGAGGAAGCTCAGTTCTGAGGGGAATCAGAAAATGTGACTTTTTCCTTCTGGGGTTCCCTGAGACATTCCTGCCCACAATTTCTTTCTTTTTTTTTTTTAATTTTATTTTTTGGTTTTTCTTTTTTTTTAACATATCAATTTATTTTTATATTTTATGCATTACAGGAGTTCTTATATAGCTTATACTACTCCTTTATTACACATTTTTTGACTCAAATATCTTCTCTAATTTGTGACTTGTTTTAAAGGTTGTACTGATGTCATTTAATAAACAAAAGTACTTTTTTGTTTTTTTTTGTTTGTTTTTTTTTTGTTTTTCAATTACAGTTGTCCCATTTTTCCCCATTGCTACCCCCCACCCAGCCCACCCCTTCTCCCACAATCATATCCCTCCCCGTTGTCCATGTCTTGCCCACAATTTCTCCCACCACCACCACCACCACCACCATGTTCTAACTTTTCAGCATCTTTCTTCCCCTCTTCCTCTTATGCCTATTTATTCTGGAGTCCAGCAACTAGCTCGCTGAATTCCTCAGGGTCTTATCCCACCCTCCTAGGCTAGTTGGGGAAGGTTGAAAACTAGCCCATCTTCCAAGGGAGGTGTCACTGAGCTGTCAGGGTCATGGGAGCTGATAGCTGAAACACTGAGATGTTAAGAGTTCACAATAGCTTGCTGAGTTAACCCCTCTCAAGAGATATTTACATCTTAATGAGAATAATCTTGAACCAGTATTTTTTCACCACTTGGATCTCAAAAATGGTGCTGATTACCTGAATAGCATCCTAAGGTATATAGGTGAAGCTACTCATGGCCATAGGCTACCATTGCAGAAATTCTGGCCACTTCTTGAGTCCCACCCTCTGCCTTAGGCTCCACTGACAACTTTAAGGTCTGAGGGGTTCTTTATCTGAGCCATACCTGTAACCCACTCTGGCATAATGGTAGGGAAACCAGCCAGACTGTTATTCAGGAGGCAAAGACAAAATTAAAATCAGTGCCTGAAAACAGAAAAATGGACTTTTTATTGGGAAATTTTGCAAAACTATATGAAAATAGAGAGTACAAGTAATCCCTCTGGAACTATCCCCCAGATTTAGCAACCACTAATACTTTGCCATTCTCATTTTATCAAGTACTCTCCACACATTTTTGTGCATGAATTTTTTTCTCTAAAAGAAAGTTTCAATTGTCATGTCCTTTCACTTCAATATGTATCTCAAAAGGAAGGAAGGAAGGAAGGAAGGAAGGAAGGAAGGAAGGAAGGAAGGAAGGAAGGAAGGAAGGAAGGAAGGGAGGGAGGGAGGGAGGGAGGGAGGGAGGAAGGAAGGAAGGAAGGAAGGAAAGAAGGAAAGGAAGGAAGGAAGAAGGAAGGAGGGAGGGTGGTAGAGAGGGAGGGAGAGAAGAAGGGAGGGAGGGAAGAAAAGATTTTTCATATATAACCACAATGGTATTATCACAGTTAAAACTAAATTAACAATTCATAAATACCATGTATCACTCAATCATATTTAACACTCAAGACAACTGGAAAACAGAGGAGTACTTTTTAAATGGTGGGACTTTTTTTTTAACACCAGAGCAGACATATTTGTAGGAATAAATTAAGGGAGCAGAGATTGTACCCTCTTTGACCCTCAGAATATCCAGTTTATCCAAACTAAGGTGGTGGAGTTTTTGTTAAGCTGAAAAAGCAAATTATCTTTTTATACTTCTTCAGTCTAATAAAAAGTGCTTTTCCCAGTTTCTCCTTGGGCTTCTGTTCACAGGATTTTGTAAGGTATTGGAAGGTTACTTCTACCCACTTCAAAGGGCACATATCAGTCACCCTCTGAAACAATGTGAATAAAAGACTCCTTGTACATTCTAAAGGGGGACATTACAGCAGCCACCTGTCATTCTTTATATCAAAGGCTCTGGAAAAACATGAGGATTTGTACATTTGTACATGAGCCAGGAATTGTCCATTAACTTTCTAAATGATCCAGTCACAGTCTACTGAATTCAGAACTGCCAAGGATGAAACAGCTTTTCTTGGTCAACTGGAATTAAGGGAAAGTGATCTGGAACAGAGAGTGACAAGATGGGAAAGATAAAAATCACAACTCCTTTCAGCTTGCTTAGAAGAAGAGTTTGCTTTAATTTCATCTGATAGAGCTTCTCCTTGCTTTACAATGAGTGTTTTCTAGTTATGGGTAACATTTTTGAGTTTTTACTATGTCCCAGGCTCTATTCTCAGGACTTGATATGTTTTAGCTCATTTCATCCTCATAACCCTATGAAGTAGGTATAATTATTATTCTCACTTTTACAATGAGGAAACAGAAGTGCAGAGAAGGTAAATGATAACTTGGAAGACGTTTGAGAGCATAGTTGCTACTCTCAATAAATAATGCAAAAGACGATTATAGCAACACACATAAATCAACAAAACTTAAAGCTCTAAGAGACATTGTTTCTAGGAAATTCTTCGCATTTACCTGACTCATCTGAAGTTAGTTTTCTCAGTTATTTCAAACAGGTTGTTAATAAAGTCACAGTGGTTGACCAACACTCTTAAAAAGCCCCTCAAAGAACATGTCCTGCTAACACAGACTCATTCATTAAACACTCATTGAGCATCTACTGTGTACCATGTTGTGTATTAAATGCTGGGGATACAGAGATGTGGAGTTCATAAGTATACCAGGAGGGTTAATAGAAGGCTTCTCAGAAGGGCCAGAGCATGCCAGTTTAGAGTTGGGATGTTTGAAAGAGCCCAAAAGATAACTCTCTCTGCTTGAGATCTGAATTACCTATAAAATAAGACAAAGACATTGGCAGTTAGGCATCTAGACAGGGATGTGTCACAAATCCATATAAAAAATTTAAGAAACGTCAAGCAATTCTAAGTAAGATGAAAACAGGATAGGATTTGCATATTAGAAAAATCACTACTATATCCAGCCCCAACTTGCTCCAGGGAAAAGAATTACACAATATCAGGGCATCACTGGGGACCATCTTAGAGGCTACCTACCAGACCTTCTGAATTGTTAACTGACTGTGCAGGTAGCAGCCCCCAAATGCTCTGAAAGTGGTTATAAATTATTTATCAACCTTTCTTTTGTAGTTTTGTGAACATAGTAATGCTACCACCTCTTTGCTCTTCAAATGCAAAGGGTACTCCTGCGGGTAAATGGACAGTAATAAAAACTACCATTGTACTGCAAAGATTCCAGGGAGGTTCAAATAAACTGCTTTGAGTCAGTTTCTGTTTGTGTCTTTGAAACACAGGATTGTTCCTTAACTAGAAAGAAAGTGAAGGTTGTGTTTCTCAAGCCCATCTCCACCAACCCAGCAAAACTAGATACCAGTTTGAGCATAAAAAAGAACTATTGACAGTTCGTTTTACTTAAACCCTTGTTCCAAGATGACCTGTGAAAATAAGTGTCACTATAATCAAGGAATTCTTTTTAGATTTTTATTTCTTTATTTCTTATTTATTTTTAGAGAGAGGGGAGGGAGGGAGAAAGAGAGGGAAATATCAATGTGTGGTTGCCACTCATGCACCCCCAACTGGGGACCTGGGCTGCAACCCAGGCAGGTGCCCTGACTGGGAATGAAACCAGTGACCCTTTGATTCACAGGCCATGGCTCAATCCACTAGGCCACACCAGCCAGTGCATAATCAAACATTTTTGAGTGAGTGGTCAGTGTTTTCCAACGAACAAAATGTGGATTTGCTTCTGGAAAGGAAAAAAATTTTTTCTTGGTTTTAAAACACACACGTACTTTCTCTCTCATGAAAAAAAAAATCAAAGTAAGAAAAACTAACTGTTTTGCTTCTTAATGAATTTACTAAACAGAGATTTTGGCTGAGTTAGCCAAAAGCAGACATGGTCTCATGTGAGTATTTTCTGACTGGTAAACCTATATGCACTTTTGATGGGTTAGAGATATGGGCCCTTTATCTATTTTTAGCCCATTGTTTCTACAGCTTCTGCCAGTGCCTGTGCAACTGCAACTTCATTCTGTGGGATGTGGCTTTTTATGCCAATTCCAGATAAAACCTCAGAACATCCAATTGAATGTTCATGGGGAACACACATGATGAAGTGGAAACAACAATTTTCCTCTTACAGGACATTTGAATCAAACTATTCCAATAGAGAAATAAAATGTATCTACTTAGTATCAAACACAAAAAGAAAGGAAATTCTGCCAAATATGCTGTGGGTGTGAACATTTTCACACAGCCTCCCCTGCCCCCCCGCACCACCACAGTTTTGCACAGTGGCTGCCAAACCTGGCCCAGATGTCTCACATCAGTCTTCAGAAATCACATCTTCTCCTAGGCCAGCAGAAGCTCAATGTTTGCTCGGGCTGAATTTCCCTAAACTCTGTACCTCCAAGACCAAAAGCATCTTAGTCCTTAGAATTTTGTACCACCTTGGCAAGCTCTGTGTGGCTGGTAACCTTAACCATAAAAAATGCTTTTAAATCATTTCTGCGATAATTAGATTAAGGTTTGTCCTTTGAAGTCTGCCTCTAGTTGGCATTTTCGATATCACTTAACAAACTCATACCCAGCTTTTGTGCTCATATGTTGGCCCTGTGGCCATAGGGCCTATTAAGTTTTTATTTCAAGGCTGGATTAGTGGGTAGGAGCAAGTTTATCAGCACCAACACATCTTTGAGAAAGGTGCTTTTATCAGGTAACATTTTCTCCTTTTCTCAACCAGCTCTCTTTTCTATCAGCTGTTTAAAAAATAATTCATGTTGGCCTAGACTAGTGAAAGTGAATATGAATCACAGAACATCTTGTTAAAATGTAGGTTCTGATTCAGTTAGATCTGGGGTGGGGCCTGAGATTCTCCATTTCTAATGAGTGTCCATATTATGCTGATGTTGCTAATTCAAGACCTACTTTGAGTCTCAAGGGCCTACAACTAAACCAATAGTGATTAGAGGCAAAGATTGCTTTGCTTTAATAGAAACCTAGGTGATCTCACTCTGTCACAAGGCAAACTCTTGAATTTTCCTCCAGCTACGTGGGTTTGAATAAAGAAAATACTGCTTGAACCACTTTAGATCGATAAACACATTTCTTGTTCCTAATGACTGTAGTAAGTAATGGAAATTGTATGAACATTTTAGCAATTGTCTTTTTTTTTTTTTCTTTAAAATGTCAGCACATTAGCTGTGGTTTATTTACTTTGTTTAAGTGACCTCCAATGCTGCTCAGGGAACTCTACAAGTTACTTTAAGATAATTAATCATATTGAACTAGTGATTGGTTTTTAAAAGCCTCTCTAATGCCAATACATTCTCAAGGACTTTCAATGTTATTTCATCTCTCTCTCTCTCTCTCTCTCTCTCTCTCTCTCTCTCTCTCTCTCTCTCTCTCTCTCTCTCTCTCTTTCTCCTCGTAACTGGCCCATGTCCTACAGACTCCAGAAAGCTTCCCAGTTGACTAATACTAATAATTAGAAGTAGCAAGATAGAGGAGCCGCATTTCTTTAAGGATGCTCCATCTAGCTCCAAGAAGCAAACTGGCCAAAAGAGACTGGGGATGGGGCTTCAGCTGTCAGAGGACTACCAGGCTAAAGAAAAATTTCCTTTGCTAGTCCCTGGAGAGTTTCAGACAATTCCAGAGGACTGGCCACAATCAGTTTCATGTGCTATTTAACTTTCCAGAACACATTGCCTTTCAGGTCTTTCTTGTACTTGAAGAATGTGGAGACTGCAGAAAGAGAAAAGCAAATGGTTCCCACTGAATCTCTTGGATTGGATTTACTTGCCAGGGTCATGTAGAGCAAATACCCAAGACACAACTAATGCGATTTCACAATTTCTGTCTAAGTTACTCCAAGGTCTTGGCAGGTTTAGAACATTTAGTTTTTTGATTACTCTAATAAGGGAAATGTATAGGTGACTTTCTTTGAGATGTCATTCCAGGATTGGCCATTTGCTTTACTTTTATGGGGAAAAAAAGTAGTAGCGACCTTGCTGCTATATTACCCTAGAGAGAGGAGCTTCAGGAACCACACTATCTGGGTTCAAACTACTACTTCATTATTTAAGTCACTTACCCTCATTTTCCTCATCCGAAAAAAATGGGGATAATAAAAATATCTCCTCTACAAGAAGTTTGAAGGAATACTACCTGGCACAATAAAAGTGCTCAATAAAAGTTACAGATTATTTTAATCTAATTCAACACAGTTGACTACAAAATGACCAACGTGGATTATTGCAACATAACCTACTACCAGATTCTGTCCATCTGGTTCTAAAAACAGCCGGTCAATTGTTTGCATAAAGTCAATTCAATGGTTTGGTAGTGTGACAAGGCAGCCATGTGTGCCCAGAACATCAGAAGATAGCAAGTGTAATTGTTCCTTCCCAACCCATGAGGGCTTGAATGAGAACATAAGTGATGAAAATGCTTTGAAGAGTTGAATGCCTCTCACCGAAAAAACACATGCACAATAGTAATTGCTCTAACCAACATTAATATACTACGACTCTGGGTTTTATTTTTAGTTCCTGGTTTTCTAAAACCCTATATGGTACAGGTCAACCAACAATTCAAGTGTGTATTAGGTCCACTTCCCTGAATTAGGTGCTATGAGATCATCAAAGATCATGTAAGACAAGATTTCTGCCCTTAAAGGCTTAACAGTCTATACTGGAGAGATCAAGTGTCTGCAATTCACTACATGGATAGGGAGAGGTGCTCCAGTACAGATTCATGGAGTTTTTTGAAATGCTAGCACAAAATGAAATATAAACTGAGGCATCCCTATTTAGAACTCAGTTTTACATCTTAAAGAATTTTGGTTCACTCCTACAATGGCTAAAAAAGTGTGTGTGCACTCAAATTTGCTGCCTTGTTCCAGTCTAAAGCCACTATTTTTCTTTTTCTTTTTTAATTCATTCAACAAATAACTGCTTAAGAGCATATAATAAATTTTGCCCTATTTATTCTAGTCAAAATTGTACACAAGGTTCCAGAGTCCTTCAGGCCACAGCCTTTACTAAAATGAATAAATTAAGATAAAAATATGTTACTGTTCAATTAAGCAAAATATCCATATAGACCAGTTTTAAGGTGCCAGATTAGTTTTAGAAACAGGCATAAAGACATTAGTGGAGAAATCCAAAGTTTAGTTTAGTTATGCGTAGATGTGTACCAAAGCCAGAAATGAATCTCAGTACTTTTTACAGTAAAAGCAGAGTTGTTGCCTGTCTGACTGTTCCCATGCCATTATGTTGTGGGAGAAATTCCCAGAAACTCAATTTTTCTTTCCCACACAGTAAGGAATTACAGATCAGCAAGCCTATTAGCATGCAAGCAAAGTTTATTAGCGCTACGATCTAATGGGAGAACAAAAGCAAGGGTGGCAAGAGCAGGGTGGCCAGAGGCTGGGTGGTCAAAAAGAGGGTGGCCAGAGACCCCCCATGTAGCAAGAGAGCCAAGAGCCAAGAGACTGAGTCCTTTGTTCTAAGGACTTACATAGTTGGTGAGATGGGAGTGAAGAAGTTTACATATTGATTGGCGGGTAAAGGTGGTGCCAGCTTCTTCTGGGAGACATGACTACCCAAACATAGGTACATGTGGGGGTCTGTTAGCCTGAATTCTTATCTTGCTCCAGACTCCATTTGTTCATTTCGCATATGTGACGGGAGACAGGCAGTTAACCAAAGTTGTTTTATGGGCTTTTCCTTTGGGCACTGTGGAAACCTCCCCTTCTCCCTTCCGGGCATTGGGATAAATACACAGTCTCAAGGTTTTCCTTTTCCCAGCTAGTGGGGATGATAAACATAGACTTCAAGGGCTCCCCCACTCCTTCACTATCATAGTTCGCTTGTTGTTTGGAATGCCTGGCAGCCTTAACAAACCAAGCTCAGGACTGCTAGGTCAACAGGTGAGATGTCTTTCTTTGCTTTTATCCTCCTGAATTACCTTCTTTGTTAGATTGCAATGGGGAGGGCCCTGCCTTTGTTTCCCTCTGGCTGCTCATTCCTAGTTGCTATGTAACATCTCCCCCCTCAAATAATAGGAACCCAAATCTTTGGGGACTTTGGGCTCAGGACTGCTGGATCAATGGGCGAGACATTTTCCTCCTCCTTCCTGCCTTGGTTTGCTGTCTATCCTACCTAACAGTTCCATTCATAATCATTTTATTTTTACAGTATTAATAGCTACCAAAAAATAGAACCAGGTTACAATCAGACCTTTACTTCAGACACACTGTAATAATATCCCAATCTGCTGGATGCCGCAGGTAAAATCAGCAGGCAGCCGAACAGATGGGACCATTCTATGTTCAGCTATAGCACACTCAACTTTTGACATGAGATCTGTTTATGAACCAAGAAATGTTAGCTTAAACCTCAGGGCCTCTTAAACCCTTGACTTCTCTGAAAAAAATGCTGGAGGATATGTTGAGGCAAATAGTTTAGGAAAGTTCAAAATAGAAATAAATTCTTGATGAACAAACATACCTGAACCCTTGACATTTCAGTCCTGTTGGTCAGGGGACATCCAGCTATTTTCACAGGGAAATCTTTTCTCTCTTGAAATCACTTTGGAGGTAATATTTTTTTTTTCCTTGCCACTCAAAAAATATTTTTACTCATCATAAAATAAAATGAAAAAAACAAAAAAAAACAAAACCCACTAAGCCCAAGAACATAAAATCCTTAATGCATGAGCCTTATTATTCATTGTCTTTCCTACTGTAGTTCTGTTAATCCATAAATGTCATGGTGCTGAAAACATTCTTTTTGCATTTATTTTCTAGACTGTTTCCTGTGTGAGCAATGGTACCAGAGTCTTTTAGAATGACTTGTATTTGTTAATTGGATTGAAAGGGAGATAACAAGATTTTTTTTTTCAATATCCAGGGAGCATTTTTAACCTGGGAAACAGAGGTTCCTCCACCTTTTTGCATCTTTGTATATAATATGTTCAGTGATTACAGTAAGAAGGTTTCAGAACCTTCCAAGCAGTTCATATTCATTTTCCCATAGTTGGAAGTGAGAAACATTAAAATGAAGGCCTTGAACCTTAAATGTAATAAACAGAATATGAAAGAAGGTGGAAAAGGGAGGAGTTTACAGACTTGTTCTTTGCTCTTGTTTTCTATATTTCTCTCAGCAGTTAACACCTTTTATTATCCTACGCATACAGATAAAAATATTAAAGTGTGCTTACTAAGTGGAATTCTGACTTAGGTGATAACACTACCTTCATTGTAGGTAGTTCTTGCACCTAAAACAGCCTAAAAAAGGCAGTTTATCATCTATCCATTTCAAAAAAGTGCTCAGTTTAACACACAAATAAAACTTCCTATCCTTCACAATAATTGTGTCTCTTGCTTTTTTTCACCCAGCGGTGTTATATATAAGTTTTGTAGGCCATTGGTATTTGAGAAAATGGTTGTTTTAATATCAAAATAGAGATCTTAATGAAAAATGTGGTTTCTAATATTCAAGTTTTCTTTTAAAGGCACAAAAATCTTATTACAATAACACCCTGGTTGAAAACTTTAACAAATTTAGTTTTTCTTCTCCCAAAAAGTTCAGTAATAATCATAATGGAAACAATCTTTTGCTTGTTTTATCAGTGAGACTGATTAATCTCGCATTATGAAAACCACAACCTATATTCACAATCCAAGATGTACAGGAATTCTGTCTACATTTGATGTTATACAAAAGCCTTGATGTGCATAAAAATGCAGATTCTTGGGTCCTGCACCCAAAGAGTCCAGTGAATTAAGTCTGTAGGTTCACCTGGGGATCTGCACATTCTACAAACTGCTGTGGGTGATTCTGATGTTGGCAGTCCAAGGACCATTCCTGGATAAGGAGGTTCCGTAGCTCCTCTTGGCATGGTAATAGTGCAACCCAGCGCTGCCTGCCACTCTCTGCTCATATGGCTATTACTAAACATTCTTTAGCAAAGATCTTCAGGGGGATGACTTTCTTGCAGTTTGATATTTTGAAATACATTTTGAATTACCCTCAATTATAACAGCTATTTTTGGTTCAGCACCTTTGATATATTCACTAAAATCCTCCTGCAATTAATGAATATGCAAGGACAGATATGGTTACTCTCTATAGTAACAATACATGGTTGGCCAGAACATTCTTGTTAGATAGTAGAGGTGGGGCTGCCTATTCACCAAGTTTTGAAATCCAAATGAAGTGTTAGAATTCAAATGAAGGGCTCATGGCTTATCACCATTTTATATCAGAAAAGCAATTGTGTCATATAGAGCAAATACTCATAGATGGTGCCTATAGATTAAAAAGATGTTGAAAGGGTAAAAAGAAGGGGTTGAATTTAGACAAAGACCTGGATCTTTTGACAATTGGTATATAGTGTTGTCTATTTTGCTGCATTTCACCAGGCACTGCTTCTGTTTATCTTTCTAAATTAATTTAGATATGTTGATGCAAGCAAGATTTGAGAAGGCTTCTGGTGAATTCTAGGCTGCCACTGACTAGCTTATCCTTTATCACAAACAGCTGGAGGCAGGGAGGAGGCCAGAAGTTGCTGCACCAGAGAACAGCTTTGCTCCCGCTGCATGAGGACTGGACCATCTCTGCAAAGGAAGCCAGATAAGCTCTCACAAATGAGTTACAAGGTAGAGTCCCTGCAGGATCCAACTATTTCTTTCCTCCCTTCTTACCCACCCTTTCTCCTCTGTTGGCATCCTGCAGAAGGGAAGGGAAGTATGGTAGAGTGTATTATTTGTTTATAATTCTTCCTTCTATTGCCTTGACTGTGCCATGGCTTCAACTAGGTAGCCTATGCTTCTCTATCCCATTGACTTTGACTTTGGCCATATGACTTGCTCTTGCCAAGGGAAAATGGGCAGAAGTGATCATGAATGAGTTCTGAGCTGAGATGTTCAACAGCTTTGAAAATTTTTGCCAGGTTCTTCTTGTATGTCTGTCATCTACCATGAGAAGAGCATGCCGTAGGAAGCTGTGAGTCCGGACTGAGATACCTGTGGAAGAGGCCTCAATCTGATTCACAACCTTAAGCCCAGCTGCCATAACTAACCCAGAGACACATGAGTAAAAATAATTCTGTAAATGTTGTTTGAGTAAGCCACTAGGTTTTGATGGAGGATGTTATGTAGTAGCATCATAACATTGGCTGACTCATATAGAAGGGTAACCTCCATTTACTCAGGACTCAATCCTTGCCAAATACCATTTACGTTAGCTCCTTTATTCTACAAAACTTCCTTCTGAAGTCTACTAATGCTCCCATCTTTCATGAAAAATCTACTCAGAGAGGGTAAAGGCCCATAGCTAATAAGTGGCTGAGCCAGAAATTCAAATTCATATGTGCCCATGTCCAAATACAATGATCGTTCCATAGCTTTTCCCCACCTTACTGCAGTTTACACCATAGATGATAGGAACAACAACAAAAAAGTAATCTCTCTCTTTTATGAAGGGCTTTACAGTTCAATGCACTTTCGTGTATCTTTTTTCATCAATAAGAAAATGTCTACAATCCCTGTAATAATTGCTACCCTATAGTAATTTCTCCTCCTTCATATTTTTTCTGGTACCAGCCTGCCTTGGGGACATTGTGGAAATATGAAAATTATGGTGTTGATATTTCCTGTTGGGATCAAGGTACCTGCACTCACAGGTGACCCTGAGCACCTGGATTCTGTCTTTGTGGCATGGCAAGAGGAACAAGACTTGCCACTTGGCCTGCAATAAAGCTCTAGTGATGTTTTTTACATTTGGGGAAAAAAAAAAAAAGAAAGAAAATGTCCAATTACTATTGGGATACCTAGTTCTGTTTAGCTCTGCTCTATATTGAATCACAGCTCATGTGATTTTAAATGGTAACTCTTCAGTTAGGAAAGTATTGTGCTTTAGAAACCACAGGAAGGCTTAAAATAGATGGGAATATTTTTAGGTTATAGGTATGAGAGAAAATGTAGTAGATACAAACCAGTCGAGCCAGTGTTTCGAGCTTTTTGACCGAAGTGGAAAGACTCCATAGAAACTATTCAGGACTCCTCCTCCTGACCCACAGGAGGAGAAGGCACTCAAAAGATACCACCAATATTGCCACTATCGAGAATCAAAAAGAACAGTATTTGCAACTCTGGCTATACATTAGAATCACTTGGGGAACTTAGGAAAAAGAAACATCTGGGCCCTGCTGCCAAACAAACTCCGTCAGAATCTATGGGTGAGAGACTAGGCATTCTGTATTTTTTTAGTTTCTGTGATGATTCTAATATGCAGCCAGAGTTGCATGTCACTAAACTAGAAGATGGGACACCAAAAATATATTTGCTGACATTTAATGTTAAAAACCAATTCCAGTCAATGGCCCATACTTGGAGATTGGAGTGAGGTTTAGCTTTGCATGTCTTTGAACTTACTACTTACTGCTCTCCTATTATTCTTTATCATTTCTCTTTCCGCCATTGACTATTTGCTGAGTCTGTATTTATTTACTGAAATCCATATCTGTGTCAATTCCTAAAACAGTGCTTACTAAGGGTTAGACTTTAAACATCTATAGAGTTTGTAAGGAATTCACTAATACTGAGGTCACTAACTTAATAGGAGTGATGTCACTGGCCTATCAGCCAAATAAAATTAATTAATTAATTAAATTTATTTTTAATTAATTTTATTTTTAAACGATTAATTGTTTTAAAAGTTAAGGCTGTCATATTGATTCTATATATGATTCACATTCTCCTATAACTATTTTTATATATTGTATTGTTTATGCTTTTACAGCTGTCCTCACTTTTTCCCCCCTTTGCCCTGATCCACCCAGCCCCAGCCCAGGCAACCCCCACACAGTTCTCTGTGTCCTTGAGTCATGCATATATGTTCTTTGGCTAATCCTTTCACCTTCTTTGATCTTCTATAACTATTTTATAGCACTTAAATTCTGATTTAATTTGCATATTCAGGTTCCCAAGAATCAGCTTTGATTTGCATAGCCTGAGATTGAGATGTATGCTAACTTGCTCCTGCATACAGAGAACCCTTGTGGCACTTATCTGATTGCCTCCCCAGGTTCTGTGGGAAACTTTCTGTTTCTTTTACAGTAGGACACAACTCCCTTACTGCACTGGTGGCAATTTATTTCAATACATTTGAATGAAGATACTATCTAACACTTATGGAGTACTTTCTATTTACTAGGTGCCATTCTTAGTGTTCTATGTGCATTAATTCATTTAATCCTTAACCTAATGGGGTAGATGATTTATTATCCCCATTTTACAGATGAAACAAGCTGAGACACAGGAAAGTTAAGGTAACCAAGGTCACACACATATTATATGACAAAGCTGAAATTTGACCTCAGAAAGTTTAGTTTCAGAATCCGGATTTTTAGCCACTGGAATATACTACAGCCCACATACCAGTAAGTAGGGGACCTGTGTAGGTACATTTTAAGAGAGGATGTACAGCAACTGGTACTCTCATCACTGGTAGTGGAAGTGCAAACTCGTACAACTTCAAATTGTTTGGCAATAACTACTGAAGCTGAACGAGTGCTTACCCTGTGACTTAGTAATTCCTGGGTATATACCTAACAAAAATGTATACTTATGTTGATGAAAAGACATGAATGCTTATATACAACACTGAACTGGAGACTACTCAAATGTCCATAAACAGAAATTCTGGAGTTTTTATACCAGCAATGAGAAGAATCACTCTATAACTACATGAAGTAATAAGGATGGATATCACAAACATAATGTCGACTGAAAGAAGTCAGGAAAAAGAGAGCACATGCTGTCTGAAGCTATTTTTATAAAGTTTAAAGGCAGGCAAAAAGGGTCCCTGCTATTAGCAGTTAGGCTGTTGGTTACCCTTAGGGGTAGGAGTTGTGACTGGAAGGAGTATTTGGAGAAGTCCTCTTTCTTGATGTGGGTACTGACTACAAGCATGTGTTTAAGTTTTGAAAATTCAATGAGCCACATGTTTCAGTTACAAGCAATTTTTTGTATATATACTATATATCAATAAAAAGTTTGAAAGGGTACCATCTGTGATCAGATATTATCTAGAGTCAGGAGATTCAGGTAAACGTTTTCAAATAAACAACACATATTAAAGAAAAGTCATTCAGGGCAATCAAAGAGTAAGTTTCTGATATCTTTAGCTCTTTCCTGAGATCCTAGTTATCGCAAATGCCAGCTTAATGAACTAATAAGAAGAAAATGATCAAATCAAACAGGCACATAAAATGAGTTCAGTGTGCTTGTGCTCATGTCTAGTCAAGGGTTCAAAGGCGGAGTGACTAATGAAAACTGTAAGATGGTGCCGTTGGTAGGAGGCATCATAACAAAGTGTCCCTGGCTTGCTCACTTTTATGTCTTCTGGAGCACCCACTTGCAGGCGTGTGTAGAGCAAGTGAAAGCAGGAGACAGGTTGTTTTTTGTTTTTTGGGGTTTTTTTTGTAGAAATGTTTAAGAATGAGGAAATTGAGGTCTAGGGTCAAGAAGCAACTCCACATGATATTCTGCTAAAGGGCAATACTTCTTAAATGGAAGGGGGTAGGGTACCTTCCCTAAGAAGTCTCACTACTCCTGAACTCCCACCCCTGTGAATCAGCCAATTGTCCACCCCCTACACATTTGAGAGGTACAGCCTGATCCACTGTGCCCCACTTATCCCACTTCTGCCTTTGAAAGAAAAAGACTTCATCAACTGTCACAAAGGCAATGCTTTGCCAGGAAAGGCACTACTTGTGTTTGCCTGAGGGACAAAGGGAGACAAATCTTTGGCCTAGTATCTGCCTTGTGCCTGATCTGATGAGGGTTCTGGGGCAGGAAATGGATATATTCTGTCTTAACAGTATTCCAAGTGTACTCTATGCAATGTGATGTTATATTTTACAAATAATATAGGTTATCTCTCTGTACATTTTCATCGTCTTTGAAAGCTAGAACAATTGGCTGTGAAGTTCAGAGAGAAGAGTCAGCCTGTTGGTAAACAACATTGCATCCTAGAAGAGAGGGGTCAGGGCCTAAAGCTGACGGAGCTTCATTCAACAGAGACTCTCTTAAATGCTGGGCCTGAGAAGGGATCATGCTCTCCCACCGGTACTCTGCCACAGACCACCACATAGTATTGGCACACTTGGGCCTTGGAGTGGCCACTAATGGAGAATGGCAGTTCACAGAAGAAAAACAGGTGTCTACCTGGCAACCATCATTAACTAGATACTTGACAACAAGAACAGCTCAGAAGAATGTGGGCAAGTGCTTTCTTGAATACCTGTAAGACACTTGTCCTACAAAGTTCCAGGGTCATCATAAGGTTTGGGGGGTGGGTAGAGATGAGCTGGGAGCCATAATTTTGGCATAAATGTTAATGTAACATCATTTGTACCCCCAACTCTAATATCTGGAAATATTTTAATTATTCTAGAAAAGGGAGTGCTCCCCAATCTCCTTGCAAATGATTATACAGATTGTTTGTGGAACTACTTCCATAATATTAAGGTAATATTAAGGTGCTCTATGAAAAGAATATTGAATAGTCAAAACAGTTTGAGAAATACTGTATTAAAAAGAACATCAAGCAGATTTGTTTCACTGAAAAACTTCTCATCTTCTTTAATGAATTAATGGGGTACTGAATCCCTAGACCAGCCAGGATAGGCCATGTTATGCTACAATAAAAATTGACTCCAAAATCTCAGTGGCTTAAATCAACAAAGGTTTATTCCTTACTAGTTTCGCTGCACATCATCTTCACTTTGGGACCTAGACTGAAGGAACAGACTCTTTTGTTTTTTTTTTAAATTTGTTTGTAGAAAATACTATTTATTTTTACATATAATGAAATGCACAGATTTTATATGTAGAAGTACAGGAAATGTAATGCCTGTGGGGCAAACTTGGACCAATGGGATATGGGTGATTGCAGAGGGTCAACAGGTAAGATCCCTGTTCATTCTCATTCTCATGGACTATATGAGACACAGTCCTTTCAGTCAGCCATGGGGCCAAGTGGGTTAACCTGAGAGTGTCAGCTGTGTCTCACACTTTGTTGGAAAGCCTGTTGGGAGGCAGTGGCCAGTGCTATAAGTCATCATCTTATATTTGAACCTCATTTTATTCTTTCCTCACTTTAGCTTCCCTGAATTATACCACCCATGAAAGCATGAGCACTTAAGCCTTGCCATAGCCTCTGTTTTCCAGGGCACCCAGAATAATGCAATGTGAAAAATCATTGGGATTTCCAGTCTCCTAGACAGACCAGTGGCGTTGCTATCTTAGGCGTCCTTGCTATTCCCCCATTTCACGAAGTACACTCCCAGCCTTGGCATACTCTTTTTCTCTATATGGAATGTTCTTCCTTCAGATATATGCATGGCTTACTCCCTCACCTCCTTCAGATCATTGCCCAAATTTTACCTATTCACTCAGGCCTTCCCTGCTTTCCTATTTAAAATTGCACACAAACCCCACTATATTTCTTCACCCCCATTTATTTTCTCCATACACTTATATTTTCATTTATCACTCTCTCAAATTGATAAATTTTCTTACTTGGTAAGTTCCATGAAAGCAGGAACACTCAGTAAGTATTTGTGGATGGATTAATGGATAGACAGACTGATGGATGGACGAATGAATAGATAGAGCAGTGAATAATAAGGAACTATTCCTCTTCATGGCTCAGGAGCTCTGTAGACATGGCATAAAGAGCACTGGACCAGGAGTAAGGCTTTCCAGATCTAGACTTGGTTTGATGTAAACACCGTAAGTGACCTTGGGCAAAGAGAGTTATTTGAACTGTGCTTTAGAGTTTACCATGTACCTTGACTATATCTTCTCCATAGATCTTGAAAATAACTGTGGGATGGGTAAGTCTTAGCTTTGTTTTACAGATGAGGAAATTGAGGCTCAAAAACTTAGGCAGCTGCCCCTGGGTTACACACACAATGACAGAGAAACTCTACATGACGAAATAGCCTCCAAAGGCTTTACAGCCTCTTCTGGTTCTAAATTATGAGCGGATATATAAGTGAAGGAGGACACTATACCAGTGTTTTACGGAGACAACATTTATGATAATTTTGCAAAGTAGTATCCAGAATTTTATTACCACACTGATATTAATTAGACAAATTCCCAGAAAATGTGTATAATATTCCTAAGCTCAAAGAAGTTTTACAAGGCAGGAAATGAATGTATTCTGTCTTAACAGTATTCCAAATGCACTCTGTGCAATGCAATGTTGTATTTCACAGATAATATAGGTTCTCTTTCTGTGTTCAAAATGTTCCCAAAGGAACATTTTCATTGTCTTTGAAAGCTAGGACATCGGCTCTCAAGTTCAGAGAGGAGTCAGCCTGTCGGTAAACAACATTGGGTTTATTTTATTCAACAATTTACTTATCACAGAATTCAATCAGTGCTTTTGAAATGCATTTGATGATGACAAAGAAGATGGTGGTATTTGAGAACCTGCTATGGGCTCTGAGCTGAGACTGAGGAGGGTGTGGGAGAGTTTTGTGGATATAGACCCAAGGGTAGACAGAAGTAAATGCAGCAGCCAGCATGGTCCTAGCGCCACCCCGGTCTCTGAATCCTGCACTGGAAAATCAGCAGATGTGCTTGGTGCTTTGAGTTGTCAAAACTTTCCATAAACCAATGCGGTCAAAACCCAAAGCTTACCCATTTTGACAGCCTATGAAAAGTGTTAATTGGGGTTTAGAAAATTCTGCATGAAGAATATTCAAAACATTTAAGAGTTTTTCAGTGCACAATTTCTTCCCTTCACTCTTGCCAGGGTAAGTTTGGGGCTCAAAGTAATAATTTAAGGTATGTAATCTTTTAAAATTCTGCTGTAAAAGGCACAGTCCATACCTGCTAGGGGTTTATCCTTCATTAGGCAGACAGGAAAACCATTTAGGCAGAAACTCAGAAGCAGACAAAACATAAATAAGAATAAAGAAAATGAAGCTACACTGAGATGCCATATTTACAACTTTGGATTTCAGTTCTGGCTGCTATCTGAGGAGCCAGGGTCTTTAAGAAAATCTGGTTATTATCACCACTGGAAGGCTTCCTTTAGGAACATTTTTGAAGACTATAGCATGGGCATCTGCATGGTTGTCTAATTAGTGCTGTCACACAAGGCCCTGTGCTCAGAAGGGCCCTGGACTGTGGTTTAACACTCTTTTGTCATCATATTGAAATTTCTAGTAATTTTATCTTTGATTTTGTGTTTTGTAAGTTAAGTCCCATGGGACAATAGAACATGCGGAGGCAGGGGTTTGAAGCCTGGCCCACTTTGAGTCTACCTTCTACCACCTCCCCATTTCCCTGGATGGGTTCTTGACTACCCACTCTCCTCTACCCACTGGATCCTCAGTCCTGCCTGGCCTCTCCTCTGCCCTGTGACCACTTCTACCTTCTACCCGGGCAGTGTCCAGGTAGCAGTGGGGGGATGGGGTGGAGTGGTGTGGGCAGGGGATCGGGGGAGTGAGGTGCCAGAAATGTCGGGGTTGGTGTGGGAGTTGGACATGTGCTGCATATGACGTCTCAGGTGGGACATGGCAGGAGCCTTCCCACCCTGGGCTGGCAGCACCATGGTGGGTTTAGCAGGCAACTTGGTAGGTATGAGCCTCCAGCCTACCCCCAATCCAGGTGTAGAAGTTGCAATCCCTTGAGGGTTGGCTATCTGTCATGGGTTAGTACAGTGAGCTGTGAGAAGAGGGGATTGACTTCCTAGCTAGGGTGGGACTAGACTTAGTACTGGACGTGGGTCCAGTGGCTGGTGGGAGGTGGAACCTGGCAGCCAGTGGACTACATGCACCTCATCACAGAGTGGGATCCCCAGGAGCTTGTGAAGGTTTACTGCGACATTAAATAGGAACTAAAAAGAAGAGGGAGATAGAGACAGGTAGAGAAAGAGAACACAGAGGAAAGGAAATATTTTATATTTTAATACGTTTAACAACACTCTTTTTCTGCTTTTTTTAAGACAGAGGGGGAAGGAGGTGGAAAGAAAGGGAGAGAAACATCTATGTGATGCGAGCAAGAAACATCCATCAGCTGCTTCTTGCACATGACCCAACCAGGGACCAAACCTGCAACCTATGCATGTGCCCTGACTGGGAATTGAACTGGCAAACTTTCACTTTGTGGAACAATGCCCAACCAACTGAGACATACTGGTCAGGGCTCCTTTTCTGCTTTTGAATAAGGGGCCCCACATTTTTATTTTGCACTAGGCCCAGCAAATGATGAAGCCATCCCTAGACTACAAAATATATTTTCAGTAGATTCAGTGAAAAGAAAGGGAGCCATATCCATGATCTTGACACAGGCTGGCCCAGAGAGTAAGGCAGTGCACTCTTGTCTATATATCCATTAAGCATATAGCAGCCCCTCTCAGCACACCCTTCTATATTGTGATCCTGAGTTCCATTGGCTATGGGTCCACACATTGCTGCCTGCTGTAAGAACTGGGAGCAAAAATTTGGAGTTGTACTTACTGCTGGTCTTGATCCTAAAACTTGAAGTTCTAAATCTCATTGTTTTGCATTTAAACCATTCTGGGTTTTCTGCATCTCCCTCTTCCCTTCCTGCTTTCTGCATACATGTGCTTTGCTTGCCTTTCAAACCAGTTAGAACTCACCAGCTAACATTCAGACACAGGCAAAACTCTCATTTAAATGGTTTTGCCCCATAGGAAGGAGATAGCCATACAGAAATGTTCATTAGAATCTCCTGAATAGCCATGTTGGAGTAGTATTTGGTGGAGGGGGAAGAAGAGGAGGAAAGGGCAACACATTTGTAAAATAGTATATACAGTTATTACCTTTTTTTTTTCAAGTTTTAAAATGTAGGCCTAGTAATTAATTTAATAATTAACCAAAGCACACATGTCAATGGACAAGCCTGAGTAGAACCTGATGATGTCAGGCTGTGGGAGAAAAAAAAAACTTTTCTGCTTTGAGAGTTACAATCATTTCCCACTCCAAACAAACAAAAGACAAAACTCCAAATGCACTGGAGTTTCAGGATTCATGAGTAGTTCAGGAAAGAGCTGTTGTGTTATCTCAGCTATGCTGAACATTTTCTTCAGTTACTCCCATCAGCGGCTGAGCTCATCAGTTTTGGAAGGCATCCTAGGATGTCTCATTAGGCTGCTTGAAACTATTGATGTCAGAAGATAGCACTCTTACCCCTTACTTTTTCATTGCTAATTAAGGGATTAAAAGTTCAGTATAACAATGTTAGAATCTATAGCCGAGGAAGAAGGTGGTCCTGGACTGTTGCCTAGTTATGTCTGACAGCATCCAAGGCTGCCAATGCCTGGCCATCAGTGTGAATTATGAGGGAGAAAACAAAACCCACCGATACTTCTGGAGTGGTTGCTAAATTTAGAAGCATCCATTAGTGGATTCCTGTTTTTAGTGAAATGGTAATTTGTTATTTAGAAATTGTTTTTGAATTATTAATTTATGTAGTAATAAGAAATGCTTGGGTTTTTAAGCCAGATCAGCTTGGGACTACAAGGTCATTCTGCCTGTTTTAAGATGAGGAAAGTCCATCTGTCTGGAAGAGAATTGACTAGCTCTTGAGTACCCTATAAAGTAGCAAATGATGGACCATTCTAAGTGGGTTGGTTTAGTTAAGTCTACAGCCTATTCTGTGTTTTAACTCTCTATTTATATATCTTTGCCCATAATGTTATGAAATGAGCATAGACCCTAGTTCTGGTGGTATCAGGCTGTTCGTAGCCCTTGCTTAGTACCTTTAATTCTAACAGTAATAGCTTCCACTTACTCAGTGCTTACTATGACCCAGGAATCACATTAAGTGGTTTCAATATGCTATTTTATCTTATGAGCTAAATGTCATTATTCCCATTTTATAGATCAGGAAACCACCATTTCGTGGTAATCTTCTCAGGGTCAGACAGCCATTAAGGAAGAGACATGGCTTTGCCATGTTTGCAGACTTCTAAATCCAGGTTCTGGGGTTTGAAGAAAAAGGGAAAAGCCCATATAAAAATTATTGAGTTGTAAACTCTCAAGTGGTAAAACTTAGATGACCCTCAGAGGACCAGTTCCTATATTTCCCAGCCTGGCAGAAACCATCTTGTTCAGGAGAAGATGCACCCCCCCCACACACACACAGATATGTACACTTTTATACATATGCACACACACACACACACACACACACACACACACACACACACAACAGCCCTTGGCCATTTACAACAGGGCAGTCAGCAGATACTCTATTCTGGGATCCTTCAAGCTCAACACCAAGTTAAAAAGTAAGCCAACTGGATAAGTACAATGAGCACCAATCTATAAGGACAATGATATTGCCAATGGAAATCAGAAATATGGTACAATTTAATGCAGATCTTCACATATAACTACTTCTATAACCATCAAAATATGAATTGGTCCCACTCCAGCCAAGCAGAGAGTGGAATTGAAAAATTTATCTTAGTGCCAGCTCTGATTCCCCACTAAGTAATGGTTGTATTAATACTGAAAGTGTATCTATCATCTGAAGTACACCAAATTCTTAGCCTACCTTGAGCACCAGCATGTCTTGGTCCAGAACTGCTTGTGCTGTGGGTGATAGACCCCAGTTCTGTCACCAAAGTGTTAGAATCTCAAGCATTACACCTAGTCTTCCATCCCAACTGCACTGTCCTTTCTGTCATGTGTGGTCCAGTGCATGAAGTCTAGTGCTTTTTTCTATACTTAGAGTTTTCCTCTGATCCAGTATGGAGTCTGGGGAGCAAATCTTGATTGCCCTGCTGGCCTTCAAGCTTCTCCCAAAGTTTGACTTTACATAGTAGATTTTCATTTTGACTTGCAGTAAACTATTATACTTTACTTGTTACATGCCTAACAGGCATGCTGTTGAGTCCAGCAGGCCTGGTCTGGCCTAACATTTGGCCTGGGCTTCTCACAGCGTGTTGACTAGATCCCAAGAGGAAGGAATCTGGAGAGCAGGTGTTCAAAGAGAACTGAGCAGAAGCTGCAAGTCTTCTTTTGAAAAAGCCTTGGAAGTCACATAACATCACTTCTGCCACATCCTAGATTCTCCAGAGGGGAGAATTAGGCCCTACCGACTTATGGGAGGAGTATAAAAGAATTTGTGGCCATCTTTTAAAAGTTCCACAACAATGTTAGCACTGGACACATGAATGATGCCTATCTAAGCATACCGGAAAGTTGTGCTCTCTAAAATGTTCACTTCTGTTTAAAAAAATTGCATTTATTCTGAAATATCTTTGGTCCAAAATTAAGGCAATGATTTTATCTGAGAAGGTAGGTAAAAGTAAAGAAAGGAGTGGAATGAGAAGCAGAGCAGCTATCCACCTCTTCAGATATCCTCCTCCCCCACCTTACCTATTTCCATGCCTGAAATTCCTCCAATAAAGGCTTTTCCTCCTATTGGGTCTTGAGGACTTTCTGTCTACACAAATCACCCATCATGATACCGATATCATTTAGAAAAGAATAACTAAGATGTTTTTAAAAAGTCTCACCCCTTGGGTGTTAGAGTGGGAGTGAAGAAGTGGAAATGTTGGGCTTTCTTAGGTGTGAGTTCTCTGTATCTCTGCAGGAAACACTTTCCAAAGCTCCCAAGAGGCCCTCCAGCAGTCTCTCCCACAAGGCTAACAGTGAAGAAGGTTGTGGTCCTTCCCCCATTAAAGCACAGCAGGAATTCTTTCCAAAGAAACCTCTTCACACTTTGACTTCTTTTGTTCTGGTTGAGGGTCCCAGCATCATAGAAACAAAACTTCCCCTGTGGTTTCTGTCTGTGGGGTTTCACCTTCTGCCCCCTTTAGTATCTGATATCTGCAGTATTAACACCTCAGCTGAATCTAAGGTGGGAAAAGTTCCATTCTAACCAACTGTTGTGTAGGTTATTCTGTTGTGTTAAAGCTAGACTAGAAGTGATTTTTAAAAGTCATAATTCCTGCTGTCAAAAATATCTCAGCCAAAATTGTACCAATCCAATGTTACTTAAGACTCTTGTTTCTTCAACTCAGTCCTATTGATATGCTCAGTCAGTATAGTTTTTCTCTGGTAGTTGGCATTTTTTTAGATAGAGATCATTTTTCATCATGTAATTGATACAGTCATTTTTAAGCCATCCCTGAGATTTGTAGGGCTAAGTATAGTGACTTACATTTTTGCATTTCTTACTCCAACCAAATAAACCTAAATGGAGGAGAAATCCATTGGGAAACAAGTTCTAAGGAACAAGAGCAATTTCAAGTGGCCTGTCTGAATCAACTGCAGTGCCAACATTACTTTGTGTAGACTTGTTTACTAATGGAATGTTTAATATATGTAAATGTGTTCACAAAAGTCATGCTTAAACAGACATTTTAATTATAGAGGGAAGAATGTTTATCTCTGGGTATATTTTCTTAGAGGTTTTTACATATTCTACTTTTTAAAAGGGAACATATATTACTTTGATAATCAGAATATATTATTTACACATGTATAGGTTTCCATGCAACACAGAGACACATTTAAAGAGATAATGGGATAGAAAATTGAAATTTCAATAATATATTTTATTTAACCCAATATCTCTAAAATATCATTTCAACATGTAATTAACATAAAAATTATTAATGAAATGTTACATTCTTTTTTTCATACTAAGTCTTTGACCTCTGCAGTGTATATTACACTTACAGCACATCTCAATTCACACTAGCCTCATGTTTATAGTGGCTACCAAATGCGACAGCACAGCTCTATAATCTCTATGATGATCTCCTTATAATAGGTGAATAATAAGGATATTATTAGCATGAATTTGTTCTCATGTGCTTGATGGAAATTCTAGGAATATGCAAAAAACCCTCAGTTATTTAAATAGAGCATTCTTGCCTTTTTCATCATATAAAAGTTATATTTATGAACAGAACCTTCCATGCCCTTTAATGACTTGTTAAATCCCAAAGCAGTGTCTAGATAAACAATAAATTGCATCTCAAAAGCACGAGTAAACCCTAAAGGAGAATAGATTCGTTTACATCATCATTTGAAATATGGAGACCACTGCTGTCGAGTCTTTATTGGTACTTATCTCTTGAGGTAACACCTTCAGATCAATAGTTCTTTTCTATTTTTAATGTCCTGCCATTAATCTGTTCTTGTGTCCATTTTTCTGGTTCAGCAAAGATTTGTGCAGAGGCCTAAGTGTTTCTCTACGTTTTTTCCCTCTGTCTAAGCAAATTGTATTTCATTTGGAGTGTGTTAAGTCACATTGGGATTTTAAGATTGACAGTACACATCCATTTTGAACAAAAAGTAAGTAATTTGTAGGTCTGCTGCATAAAAAATAAAACTTGAATCTTATGTGTCTTTTTAAAACTGTGGTAGTAAAAAAACATAATATTAAATTTACCATCTCAACCACTTTTTAGTGTACAGTTCAGTAGTGTTAAGTATAGTTATAGTGTTGTGCAACTTTATGCACCTTTGTGTACTTTTTTGGTGCATCTTAGTCAGAGAAACAAGTAGCTTCCCACCCTGTGTAGACAGGCTGATTTGACCTTACAGGCCTCAAAGATGGTTGGATGGAAAATTTACATTTAGATCATGGGCCTCTAGGGAACCAGGGAGGCATTAGCTCAGTTCCACCCACTGTGCAGTGGAAGCGGACAAGCTGTTCTCTCTCGAGGTTCCAAGATGGGGTGTTACCTTTTCTACATTACTGTTTGAGTCAGAACACTGTGCAAGGGTCAGGACAGTCACCTGTGCCTCTATTGTTTCTCCTGTGACACTCTCAGTCAGCTTGCACGCTTTGCTTTTGAACATCAGTAGATGTGGAAAACTCATCTTATGGTGACTAAGCCAGAATAAACACCTGGTTTAAAAAATTCATATCTTTCAATTAAACCACATGTTAATAACCACCTGTTCAGAGCGACCCAATAAACAGCACTGATGTTCAGAAATTTACATTTTTTGAAATTTATTTTTTATTGTTTTTCTATTACAGTTGTCCCATTTTTCCTGCTTTGCTCTCCCCTGCTCCACCCACCTCCCCTCTCCCACAGGCCATCCCCATTTAGTTGTCCATGTCCATGGGTCATTCATATTAGATCCTTGACTAGACCCTTCCCCTTCTTTCCCTAAGCTCCTATGTTAAACTATGTTGTATTGTGATTCTTCTAAAAAGTAATTTTCACTATTAGAAACCTTACTGGCCAATGAATAGTTGTTCCCATTTTGACATGCCAGTGATCAAATGATTATATGAACTGCATAAATTTTATATTCCAGCTGTTAACCTCAATTTAGCAATCTCATTAAACTATTTCTTAGTTTTCTATGATATTTTACTGTGATCAACTTTTTATTTTGAACAAATTGCTAGACTATTACAATAAATTTTCGATGGCCTGTACCTTGATCCACCAATTGTTAATGTTTTGCCACATTTTTTTCTATCTCACTAGATCTATATTTTCTTTATCGAGGTGACATTTACATAACATAAAATTAACCATTTTAACTGAACAAGTCAGTGATAGTACATTCACAATGTTGTATAAGCGCCACCCCCCCCATCTAGTTTCCAAACATTTGCATTACCTCAAAATAAAACCCATATTCAGTAAGCAGTTATTCCCCATTCACCTTCCCCACAGCCCCTGGAAACCACCAAACTGCTTTCTGTCTGATTTGCCTATTTTGAATATTTCATATAGACAGAGTCATGTAACATGTGACCTTTTTTTTCTAGCTTCTTAGCATAATGTGCTGTAGATTCATTCACCAAGTAGCATGTATCCATACTTTTATCACAGATATTTCTCATTGATGTTGTAAATGGTTTATGGGGGAACATTCCATCACCTGCATTTCCCTGCTCCCATTTCACCCCACAAATGGGTTGGATAAGATCTCAGAGTTCCTGAAGGCCCATAGTTTCTTTTAAGTCAAGCACCTCTTTGGGGAAAGGGCAGATGTTTATTCAAGTACATGTGCATTCCTATCCCATAAACATATTGAATAGTTTAAAATGGCATAAAGAATAAAATACCCAAAGATAGCCACAATAAATAGCTATGTCACTCTGGATATGTCACTTAATCTCTCTTGTCCTCAGTTTCTTCATCTATAGAATGACCAGAGTGGATCCAAGCCCTAAGAGCCATTGTAATGAAAATTGTATGATTCTATTCCCCAGCTTACACTTTCCCTAAATCTATTATTCCAGAGCTACTTTTCCTCTGTGGTATATTACAGCAAAATTGATATTGATGAACCACTGGGTGTGTGACTCTGGAGGTTACAAATTATAGCGTGGATGAATTTACAATTCAGTTGGAACTCAAAGATAGATGAGCATGTGACAGCAGGGATATTCATAACCAGAAAACAAATGTCATTAAGAGAGATTAAATATTCAACATAAACCACACACATATCCAGTAAGGAAATTGGTAAAAATGCCAACATGAAATATCAGCCTGCCCTTACTTTTCACATGTCATTGCGCTCTTTGATTTGACCAGTCATCCATGAATCAAATAGCTACGGATGTTTCTGGAAAGTAAGTGGCAATTTAAGATTAAAGTTTACCTAACTGGTACACCAGAGAGAACATTCTCTCTTGAATTTATTTTTAGTGCTTCACTTATTTTTATTTGTTCCAATATTCAATTATAAAAATCTTCAAATACACAGCAAAATGGAAAGAATTTTACAGTGAATCCCTGTATACCCACCTCATAGAGTCTTCCATCAACATTTTACTATACTTGTTATATTACATATTTATCCATATTACTATTCATTCATCCATCTTATTTTTGAAGGATTTCAAAGTAAATTACAGACACCAACATACATGTCATTAATTAGAATTCAGTGTTTCTTTACTGATTTTTCTTTTGATGTAAAATGTACATATAATGAAATATACAAATCTTAGAGTATATATTCATTGATGTTAACAAATGCATATACCTGAGTAATCCAAAATCCTATCAAGATAGCTAACATGGAATTTATTTTTAATTTAATTTTTATATAAATATATTGTTTTAAAAATTAGTAAAACAGAAAGACTGCAGTTGCCTGCCCCTTCCTCCCAATTCCAGTTTCTGCTTCCCAAAGGCAACTACAATGGTCCCTCTCTATCGCGGTTCACTTATCACAGCCTCACTGTATCGCGGGATTTTTAAAAATATTGTATTTAATTCTTTATTGTGGATTTTCACTATATTGCAGGATTTTTGTGGTACTGTATATGTATGTTGTTAAAGTGACGTAGGTTTAAGAGTGGAGAATATGTTTAAGAACATAAGTAGTGTTTATAAAAGTGTGGAAAAGGTTAATAAGGGACTAGAGAGGTTAGTAAGGGACTGGGAAAGGTTTATGAGTGTGTGGGAAGTGTTTATAAAGCCTTAAAATATATATAAATACTAAAATAAATGTAAGGTTCCTACTTCACGGATTTTCACCTATTGGGGTGGGGCGGCGTCTAGAACGTAATACCTGCGATAAGTGGGGGAATACTGTACTTTCAAACCTTCTACATGTTTCTTCTGATAATTCTTAATATATCTGTGTATAGAATGTTACTATTTCAATTTAAGTTTTTAATTTTAGAATTATCTATTTGATTAGTTATTTTTGAAGATTAGGATTTAGCTATCTCAAGTAGTTCCCTAAACATATAATTTTCTTCCCTCCCACCCCAAATATATTTATCACATAGATTTTGGTCAAATCAATATTCAGTGTTTATATTATTTTAACTATGTAGATACTATTGATAATAGACACTAGACACTGATAACATTTTATATCCTGTCTAACTTTGTTTTTTCCCAGTTATTAACCATTCACTTTTTATTTGCTTTCTAAATAGATCTCTCACCAATTTATCTCTAAACGCTCTAATAAACCTTTAACATTCCTTTAAATGTGGTTTCACACACTAGATAATGTCTCAGTTCCATTTTTCTTGGAGGCATCACTCCAGTCTGTATTATCTGCTCCCTAAGCCCTGCTGCAGGGCTTCCCAGGGCCCGCCTTCACTTCCTCTGGCCAGTGTTGGAGTACTAATTTCTGGATCCCACATCTTCCTCACAGTTTTTTCTCTCCTTTTGATGGAACATATCCTGCTGTACTTTCTTGAGCTTATAAACTTTGAGAAGCAAATCTTTTGAAATCCTGTCCATCTGAAACTCTTTATTCTGCCATCATATTCAATTGATCATTTATCTGGTTACAGCATTCAATTGATCATTTATCTGGTTACAGCATACTAGATTGGAGATCACTCTTCCCAGAATTTGAAGATGACATTCCATTGCCTGCTATCTTTCAGTATTGCTACCTAAGGCCATCTGTTTCCTAATATTTTATATATGCTTTTGGAACATTCTTTGTATTCTAGTACCCTGAAACTTTGTGTTTATATGACTTGGCATACTTGTCCTATCTAGGAACTCACATCCTTTATTTCTTGAGGGATGTTCTTATATTATTTCTTTATAATTTCCTCTAAGGGAATATTTTCTCTGTTATCTCTTTTTGTAATTCTTCTTTGTTGTTTGATTTCTGATTTGAGCCTCCAATTTTATATTTTTCTCCTATAAAATGTTTTATTAAATGTTGACAAGATTAAAAGTTATCTTTATAAAATGTGTTTAATGTATAAGGAATAACAATGGAAACACACAGTGCCACTATTCATTTTAATGAGAACATCACTAATGAATTTGAAGCTTCCATGAGACCTTCCCAGATCCAATGGCCTTCCTTCCCACCTCAGAGGTAACCAATGCACTTTTCTTTGTAGTTTTATCACATACTTCCGTATATCTAAAGAATGTATTGTTTAGTTTTTGATGTTTTTCATTTTTATATGAATGTAATCATATTGTATGATCTCTGACACTTGCTTTTTTCATTTACATTGACTGTCCCAAATTCACCCATGCTATTCTACAAAGCAGTATATCAAGCAGTAGTTTGTTCATTTTCACTGTATTTATGTTTCAACCACAATTTATTCATACATTCTTGTATTGATGGGTGTTTGGGGTTTTTCCAAAAATTGTTTTACTATTAAAGACATTCTTTCTATGAATATTCATCAACAAATATCCTAGTTCTAGCATATATTTCTCAAAGTGGTTATACCAACTTTCACTTCCACTATTAATGTAGAAGAGTTTCAATTGCTTCACATTCTTGCCAACAGTTAATTTCATCTCCATTTTAATTATTGTTAATTATGGATGTATGAGTGATATATTGTAGTTTTAATCTGCATTGCTCTGATTATTAATGAAATCAAGCAATTGCTTCATGTTTATTAAAATTTTATACTTCTTCTATGGCATGCCTGTATGCCAGTTCAGGTCTTTTATTCACTTTTTTATATTAGTGTTTATATTTTAGCTACATCCAGAAGTTCTTTTTTTAATACATATTTTATTGTTTTTCTATTACAGTTGTCCCATTTTCCCCCTTTGCTCTCCCCTGCTCCACCCACCTCCCCCCTCTCCCACAGTCCATTCCCATTTAGTCATCAATGTCCATGGGTCATTCATATATGTTCCTTGACTAGTCCCTTCCCCTTTTTTCCTCTTATCACCTTCCCCTTCCCTCTGGTCACTATCAGTCTGTTCCTTGTTTCCATGCCTCTGGTTCTATTTTGCTTGTTTGTTTTGTTCATTAGATTTCTGTTATAGGTGAGATCATATATGGTGTTCGTCTTTCACTGCCCGGCTTATTTTGCTTAACATAATATTCTTCAGTTCCATCCACACTGTCATGAAAGGTAGGATTTCCTTCTTTCTGCTGTGTAGTATTCCATTGCGTAAATGTACCACAGTTTTGATTCACTCACTTACTGATAGACACTTAGGCTCTTCTCAGCACTTGGCTCTTGTAAATAACATTGCTATGTATGTAGGGGTGCATAGATTCTTTGGAATTGATGTTTCAGGGGTTCTTCATATTTTCTGAATACTAATCTTTTTCTGTTACTTACGTTGCAAATATCTTCCCCCAGTTTGTGGCTTTTCTTTTCATTTTTTTTTTAAAGGCAATGGGAAGCCATTGAAAGGTTTTCAAACAACAGTATGACCTGAGTAGGTGAGTACTTTAACTAGACCCTCAGTGAATGTAAGGAGTGGAGATGTGGCTTTTTCAGTAGTCCAGGCAGAGATGGTTGGTGGTAAGCTCCAGAACAGGGGTAGTAGTGGTAGAGATGGAGATGAGAGGGAGGATTCAGGAAATACTTAGGTGGCAAAATCAGGAGAGTTTGGGGACTGACTGGGGTGGGCGTGAGAGAGATGGAGCTGTGGAGGTTGGTTCTCTGAGGGGCTGTGTGGTCGGCGGTGCCTCCACTTGAGACAAAGGAGGATGGAAGCAGAGCTTGTTCTGAGGGGAAGACGATGTGCTCAGGTTGAGTCATACTGAGTTGGAGGTTTGAGATATCCCACTTTCCATTTACTATTTTCTGTGTTCTCTGTTAAAGGAAACAGCCAGTGTAGAGCACATTTTAGAATCATGTCTTTCTTTCTTTCTTTTTTTAATAAAGAGGTAAGAATGAAAGTTTGGGGCATGTAAAGGATTTAGCTTCAATTTTCCAAAAAGATTATGGGATGTGAGTTTCCTTATTCTGTGAATATGCCTTCATAAGAAGTGACTTACACTAATCAGGCAGCTTGTCCATCAGTCATTTATAAGAGTCTTTGGGACTCAGAAATTGTATATTATTTCCTGCATCTGAATCTTTACAAAACTGTTTTGGTGAAGCTTTGGCCTTAGCTCAGCTTTTTAGTGACTTGCTGGGGCAAAGGTGAATGTAATCATCTTCTTAGAACACAAGTGCATTTCCTAGAAAAACAGCAGCAGGGAACACCATGAACAGGATTGCCTCATGCTCTTGGGACAATCTATTCATCACACAGGTCACTTGGGAAAAGAAACCAAAATCCATATCCAGAAAATGAAGAAAGTGGTAAGGGCCAAATTATCAGAGCCTCCAAGTGCTTTTGCTGGTTGGGGCCACTTTATCATTTGCCACAACTCACAGTGAAAAGGGAAAATGGGCTTACATAGTTCTATTTGCAATATTATTGGATGTAGTAAGTCTAAGTGAGTTTTTTTTAGCATTATTATTGGTGTTTTTTACATTTGGTGACCTTCAGTGATATGCTTGAAAACCCAATCTACCTGTCAGAAGATTCCTTTCAGGGGTCTCACCCCTAGATGCTGGGGAGCTTTAAAAAGGTCAGATTCCTGGGCTCCAATCTAGAAGAATTTGATTTTATTGACCTGGGGCACATGGGCATCAAGACTTTTTTAATCTTCCCAGATGATTTTAATATGCAGCTAGTGTTGAGAAGCAGTGAGTGCATTCAAGCCACACCGATAACAGATTTTTTAAAATTTTTTCAAACATCTTAATGTCCACTTGGCAGAAAGTACGTAACTGAATTTATAAGCTCTGAAATATATGAGTCAGGACAAGAGTAAAAGAAAAGAAAAAAGAAATCTCCTGTTTTTGCTCACAGACTCACAGCTATTCCAAGCCCACTAAAGAGACAGCTGAGCCATTGGCTACCAGCATGAGCCCTGAAGTCAACATGTAAACTCACTTCTTCTGCTTTTCTTTCATTTATTGAACTGAATTTGAACTATATTTCAAAAAGTAAGATTCCTTGTTAATTGTCAATAGGGTATATTGAGAAGTAACTAAATGTTAGGCACTATTTTAAATCTTTTGCATTGGCAAACTCATTTAATTCTCCACACAATCCCATTTCACAGATGAGGGTGTGGGGGCACAGAGAGGTGTAGTAAGTTGCCCAAAGCCACATCCAAGAAATGGAAGAATTGAAACTCAAACCCACAACTCTGGAGCCTGCACTTTTAACCCCCCAAATATTTAGCATCTACCATATAGCAGAGACCCTAAAAGAGAATGGAGAGGGAGATAACTCTATGTGTTCATAGTGGAGGTTTTGGCAGACACTGGGAGGGCACAGTGGGGAATACAGAGATGAGCCAGACATATGCCTCCAGGAGTTCACAGGGTAAAGGCAAAAGCACAAAGAACACCACCAAGAAGCAGAGCAACAAAAGTACCATAAGAGAAGCCCAAGTGAATGTGAACATGGGATCAAAGGAGAAGAGGTTCCTTTTTCTCATCAGTAAAAGCTCCTTTCAGGAAGGAGCATTAGAAAGTAATTTTTTTTCTGACTGCAGCACTGATCAGAGGTAGGAAAGCAGCCAGAGGAGAGGTGGAAATAGAGGCTGGAACCTTGTTTTAGGGGGCATAGTTAGGTCCCCAGGTGGAGCCCTCTCCCTTCACTGCACTAGAACCCAGCTTGCTCTCGCACAGAGAGTTAACTGAGCTGAGTTTTGGAGGGTGAATTTCCAGGTGGGAAAGTCAGCTGTGCCTGTCTCAGAGCCCTGAATCTTACCTCTCCCTGGAATTTTTGTCACATTAATACCTTTCACAAGCATGGAGAAAAGGCTCTTTCTTGCCTTCTTTTGGCAAGCTGGGGCATGCTGTCACTTTCAAGAACTTTGATAAATATTAGGGAAGAAGTAAAAAGGAAATAGTTATGTTTAAATAGCATTTTAGTATGGCAGTAGTCAATTTTTCATGTACCAGATTTCTGAACCCATATCCCAATATAAGGGCCACAAAATCTCCTTATCCTTAGATGATAACCTATTGCAGACGCAAACGGCTAGTACAGTCTTGTATGTACCACCTCTAGCTTCTTTCCCTAATGACTTCCTCTGAGTTGCAACAAGCGACTGGCTATTAACTAACTTCTTTGCTCCCTCCCTTCCTTCCTTTCTTTCTTCCATTCTTCCATCCTTCTTCATAAATTCATTGAACACATAATGGGTCACAGGTGCTATGTTAAAAATTAAGTGGTGAATATTTTCCTATGCTTCTCACCGCCAGGGATAACATCTTAGATAGGATGATTGTCCTTGATTCTTCACTCCTTTTTCTGCCAGTAAACTTACAGTGCCTGCCAGTAGAGTAGAAAAAGTATACTTCCCTGCCCACAGTGACTTTCAGTTTGGCCATGTGACTTGCTTTGGCCAACGAAATATTAGCATATGTGACATAACTAAGGTCTTCAAAGTGCTAGATGTTTGACTTCTGCCTTGTACTTCATGTTAGTCCTCATGAGATGAATGTACTCTGGGTAGCTGCTGCTCCCATAATGAGGAGATACAGGAGTATATGTAGCTCAGTCTATAATCCAGAGCCCAGCTGAGCAGAGCAGTAGCCGATCTGCAGACCTCTGAGCCAGAAAAAAAAAATTTTTTTTCCTACTAAACCTCTGAGAATTTGGGGTTGCTTGTTGCCTAGCATTTTTCTAGCTATAGCTTACTATTAGACCCAGATAAGGACTAGACCAACCAAACCATAGAATCCCTCCATATACCCCCACACCACTAAAATTCTAAATTTTTGTGCGTGTATACCAATCCCAAGGTCCTCTGTGTTTTAGTTTCATCTGTAAACTATGGGTAACATGCGAGGATTAAATGGGTGCTATATATAAAGTGCCTAATACAGTGTCTGGCACATAGTAGACATTGAATACTTGATGATTTAGGGGAAAGGGAAGTTAAAATAACACAGTTATTGAGAGCTTACTGTGTGCCACACACTGTTCTGACTACTTTATTAACTCAAATAAATCTTGTAAAACCCTCTAAGGTAGTTACTATCATCCCATTAATAGGTGAGGAAAGTGACACACAGAAAGATTAAATAACTTGTCTGAGGTCCCACAGCTAAGAAGGTATAACAAAGAATTTGAACACAGGCAATTTGGCTCCAGAGCCCATGCTTCTATTCTTGTTGTTGTTCTATATGTATAATTGACATATAACACATTAGTTTCAGATGTATAACACAACGATTATATATTTATATACATTGTGAAATGATCACTACAACAACTCTAATTAAAATAGCCATAACCACATTGCATTATTCTTTTTTTGTAATGGGAACTTTTAAGATCTATTCTTTTAGCAACTTTCAAATATGCAATACAGAGACTTCCAGTCAACATGGCAGTGTAGGCAGACATGGCTCGCCTCTTCGCACAGCTGCATCAAAATTACAACTAAAATATAGAACCACCATCAGCCAGAACTGTCAGAAATAGAGCTGAATGGAAGTCTGACAAGTACGTAATTAAAGAAACCACATCCATCCAGACAGGTAGGAGGAGCGCAGACATGGAACGGGCTGGCCCCTCATCCATGTGCAGTGGATAGAAATCCGGGAGGGATATCTCGTGAGTGAAGAGTCCCCGCCCCACATCAAGACCCCCAGCCCAGGGCTCCAGAGCCAGGAAGATAAGTCCCCACAACTTCTGGCTCCAAAAACCAGTGGGCATTGAGTCAGTGGAAGAAACTTCTGGAGCCCGAAGCAGCTCATCTTAAAGATTTCACACACAGACTTACCTACTCAGACCCACTCCTCTGAGCTCCAGCACCAGGGTAGCAGCTTGAATGGCACCAGTGGTATACAGGGAGAAACTGAAATTTCTCACATCAAGGTGAGAAGAAGCCATTCTCCCTTTTCTAAATCCTCCCCCAACAGAGCCAGTAAGCTGGTACCATATCTGAGACTCCATCAACCTGGCTAACAATGTTTGACCCACCTTGGAGATCCCCAGAGACTCTGCTTACCCAACTTACCAGCCCACCCAAGCTTCTTTTCCATATGAATGGCTGGTCTTGGCTCATGCTTCACAACTTCCTAAATCCTATCAAACAAGCAACAGCTGGCCTCAGTGAGCCCCAGGCCCAGCACTAGCAGCAGCCAGCCTAGATTCACAGCTTGGCTTTGCCTGGGATCTCTAAGCTCAGCACAATTAGCAGCCATCTCAGATTGCTTTATAGCTCAGGCAGTGTGGCCCCGGGAAAAACACAGGTGGGGGCTAACCTTGGCCTGCACCACCCAGGAAACCCCAGGGCCAGTACACCCAGTGGATAGCTACAGACCACTCTGGAGTACCACCACCCTGCCCCAGCACAGTTGATCCTCCATGGATGGCAGAGTGGTCACAGCCAATGCTTATAGCTGACTGGCCTGGGTAAATCCCTCCCATTTATCTGCCAGTAGCAACCAAGGCTCAACTACAAGAGGAGGGTGTACTCAGCCCACACAAAGGGCACACCTCAAGTACCCAGCTTGGATGATAGGGGAGGCTGTGCCACTGGACCCTACAGGACACCTACTACATTAGGCCACACTACCAAGACATGGAGTCATAGCAGTTCTACCTAATACACACAAACAAACACAGGGAGGCTGCCAAACTGAGGAGACAAAGAAACATGGCCCAAATGAAAGAACAGATCAAAATGCCAGAAAAAGAGCTAAATGAAATGGAGATAAGCAATCTATCAGGTGCAGAGTTCAAAGCACTGGTTATAAGGATGCTCAAGGAACTTAGTGATGACTTCAACAGCATAAAAAATATCCAGTCAGAAATGAAGGCTACACTAATTGAAATAAAGAACAATTTACAGGGAAACAACAGTAGAATGGATGAAGCCAAGAACCAAATCAATGATTTGGAACATAAGGAAGGAAAAAGCAACCAATCAGAACAACAAAAAGAAAAAAGAATTAAAAAAAAATGAGGATAGTATAAGCAGCCTCTGGGACAACTCCAAGAGGTCCAACATTTGCATCATTGGGGTGCCAGAAGGAGAAGAGAAAGAGCAAGAAATTGGAAATCTATTTGAAACAAGTAATGAAAGAAAACTTCCCTGATTTGGTCAAGGAAATAGACCTGCAAGTCCAGGAAGCACATAGAGTCCCAAACAAGATGGATGCAAAGAGGCCCACTCCAAGATACATCATAATTATAATGCCAAAGCTTAAAGATAAAGAGAGAATCTTAAAAGCAGCAACAGAAAAGTAGTTAGTTACCTACAGGGGAGTTCCCATAAGACTGTCAGTTTCTCAGAAGAAACTTTTCTGGCAAGAAGGGATTGACAAGAAATATTCAAACTCATGAAAAGCAGGGACCTACAGCCAAGAGACAGAATCATGAATATTGAAAGCATTTTTATAGTTGCCAGATAGGAGTGGGGTGTGGGGGAATGGTTGAAGAGGTGAAGGGATTAAGAAATAACAATGGATAGTTATAGAATAGCCATGAGGATATAAAGTGCAGTATAGGAAATGGAGTAGCCAAAGACCTTATACACATGACTCATGGACATGAACTCAAGGTAAGGATCACTTGAGAGAGTGGAGGGTGCTCGGTGAAGAGGGGCGAAGGGGGAAAAGTCAGGACAACTGTAATAGCATAATCAATAAAATATAATTTTAAAATATTCAGGGGCTCCTGAACTGGCTGGCTCTGGCTCTCAGGCTCTCTTTTCCTGGATGATGCAGAATGATCACACTGCAGCTGCCTGCATTTCCCAATGGATGGTATTTTGTATGGGAAAGAACTCTGGGCACAGCCTAGTGGTGGGCTGGCCTGGCAGAGGGTAGCAGGGTTATTCTTTGGGTGTTCTAAAGGGGACAACCTCTGAGGAAGAAGCTGGCCATCCTTCCAAATTCTGTAGCTTTTGTATCTTGTTTTAGTTTGTAAACTAACCCTATAGAAATAAAATAACTAAAAACTAATGGTAAATGATAGGAGAACCTAGGTATTACAGTTTATCCTTAATTGTTAGGTTTAAGTGATTAAAGCTGTGATTTGATAGGCTTAAGTGACTGCTTCTGAATAAAGACTCCTTTCCTTTATCACTAAATAAATAAATAAATAAATAAATAAATAAATAATATGCAATACAATATTATTAACTATAGCCACCACGCTGTACATTATAGCATCCCCAGGACTTTAGTTTATAACTGGAAGTTTTTACTTTCATCCATTTTGCCTACCCCTGCCCCATATCCCCAGAGTCCTTGCTCTGAATCACAATGTGTACCCCTCTAAGCAGGGAGGCCTTTCAAAATAGTGGATGAGTTCACATGAGCCAAGAGGCAGACCTGGACTAATCTAGTGCCCAAGGCCACACAAAGTAGGAAACAAGGAAAAACACAATGCAGAGTATAATATAGCACACTAACTTGGCAACCAACTGCAAGTAGTGGGCGTTGGATGAAGAGGCAGAGCTTATTCTACTGTGTATGATTTTTGCAAATCACAAAAGGATAAATTCTCAATCAGTTGTATATTCTAAGAAACTCCATCATGTCCTGAGAAGTTGTCATGAGATAGTTGAGAAACTTGAAACATCTTATGCAGAGGATAGAGACTCAATCTGATTTGGGACTGCCATTGTTGAACTGTGAGAAGACAAGTCAACTTCCACTTGGTCTTTTTTCAACCCAGAGATTTCACTTCTGCTATAGTTATGCCAAAACCATTCATGTCTTAAGTATATTCTGTGTCCAAGTCTCAAGTAAGTGAAAAATAATAATATGCATATCCCACTGCAATATTGAATGTCTGCCTAAATGTCAATCATAATTCTCCATTCTTTCCAAAGAATGATTCTTTCATATGTCTTCCACCACTACCACTCACCAACTCTTCTGTTTTCTTTTGGCAAGTTCAATAAACCTTCCTTATATTATGAATTCAAATTTATTTACTTTAAAATTGTTGTTTATTATACATGGAAACATGTTTTCATTGTTCAATTGATATGTTTTCCTGTTTGCAAAAATTATTTCAGTATCTGGGGTTGGGTTAGTATATAACAGGATTTTTTTCCATTGAAATTAATGAAAACACTTTCAATTAATAATGTTTTAGTGGCAGGGCTTTTAGAATAAAATGAAGAATGGTTTAATTTGGTCATGTAATGAGAATTCAATATGTGTTTAATGAATGAACAGGCTCATGCATCAGTGAAAGTCACAGGAGGAGGGAGTTTCAAGATGGAGAAACAGAGCTGGTGCTACTCCCTATGGTGAGAATACATAAATGGTACATTCTTTCCTTTCCACTCTCTCATTTCAGTCTCTTAGTAGCTATTTAGGAGATGTTTTCTTATTTGGTCCTTTGAAATCTATGATTTTGAGATGTAGAGATTAATAATCTCTGATTTTTATAAGTAGTTTCCTTTTGAAATGTTAATATGACTGATCCATATCCAAGTTCTACTAGTGTACCATCTCTCGTGAACCAGGCCGGTGCTCAAGACTAAATTATGTGGTTAAAGACCTATGTTAAAATATGGACAGGTGGGAAATGAATTCTTTGGAAGTCGTTATAGTATTGGCATTAATTAGTGCACTGAAGAGTGTGCTCTTCTCTGTCACACTGTGCAAAGATTGAAACTTGGCCTGGAGGAGTATCGTCGTCGGCAGCCATCTGTCTCGAGAGACGATGGTGTAGCTTCTTAAGAGTCTATCTGCACCGCCGAGAATGGCTGTGCAGTCCGACTCGGGAGTGACACGGTATCTGTCTCCTCCCGTGTTGAATCGACATCTTGCGATGACGCTGGAGTGTCCTCTCCAGTGAAGCTGAAGCTACAGAGCCTGGGCAGGGTGATATGGAGGGTCTGCTGTTGCCCATGCAGCAGACCCCCCCTCTCTTCGCAGCTGAAGGGTCCAAGGGAAAGACGGAGTCAATGCAGCTTGGCTTCAGGTGCGCCGCAGGAGTTGCCGGTGTTGACTACAACGTCAAACCGCCTTAGGAACTCCGGCTCCGGATTTTCTGTCGGGGTTTACTCCCTTAGCCTTTCCCCTGAAGAGGTATGCCGCAAGGCAGCGGAGGTTTTTTGGAGTCAGAGTTTTCCTTCTCTGATGTGCCCTGACTGGAAGATCGAACCAGCGACACTTAGCTCGCAGGCCGACGCTCAATCCATTGAGCCAAACCAGCCTCCTCCTGGAGGAGTATAGTACACAGCTAAAAAGAGGCCCCTGAGAAGACTGGGGAAGCCACAAGTAGGTGCTGAATTCCTGGGCCTGGGAATGAGTTAATGGAGTGATAGACTGAATGCTTGAGTTCCTCTGAATTCATATGATGCAATTCTAACTCCTAGTATTAGGAGGTGGGGTCTTTGGTAAGTAGTTAGGTTGTGAGAGTGCTTTTTCTCCCTGCTCTCCACCATGTGAGGACACAGCCAAGAAGGTAGTCATCTGTAGACCAGGAAGAGGGCTCTCACCAGAATCTTCCCATGCTGGCACCCTAATCTCAGATCAGAACTGTGAGAAATACATTTCTGTTGTTTATAAGCCACCCAGACTATGGTACTATGTTATAAGAGGCCAAGCAGAGTAAGACAGGAAACCATCAAAATAGAGGACTACCATGCTAAAAATAAACAATTGACTTCATTTGTTTCACTGGAGTTGACCCTATTCATTGCACTGAATATTGGTTAGAATATGTTATCCATTGTCTTAAAATTAGACATATGGTTATGGAGAGTTTTTCATTGCTGTGGCATTTGTTAGAGTGATATTTGAGTTCTTTACCTTTAAAACCAAGCAGTGCCCATATAAATTAGAAGTCCAGTCTTGGACATTACCTGTGGCAGACACTCTTGGTTGTCTACCCAACAGCCCTGTCACCTTCTTTCTCTGTAACAAATAGAGGCCTGATTTCATTCAGGTACCAGATAGCTATGTGTTTAAAGGAAGGTCAGGACACTTCCCAGCCCCACAAGGTGAATCTTGAGTAGTCAAAGGCAAAACGAACAATTCTTTCTGGTGATCAATTGGACATGAGAAAAATTATTCTGGGGGTGGGGTGCAAAGTCTTCTGAGAAAGGGTTTTCTTTATTCAAAAAGAGATACATAGGGAAAAATTGGTCTTTGCCTCTGTCTATGGAAAGGTGAAGAGGTGATAGTAGGCACTGCTGCAGCCATTTTGCAGCCATGAGGGGACAAACACGTAGACCAATGCCAACATGCTGAAGGTGGCAGAACAGAAATAAGGAAAAAAAACTTCTTAAAAATTGTTATTCTATTACAGTTGTCCCAATTTTTTCTCCTTTGCCCTCCTCCACCCAGCCCATCGCAACCCCTCTCCCACAGTCAATCCCCACGCTGTTGTCCATGTCCGTGGGTCATTCATACATGTTCTTTGTCTAGTCCCTTCCCCTTCTTTTCATCGTTATCCCCCTCCCCCTCCCCTCTGCTGCTGTGAGTCTATTCCATGTTTCCATGTCTCTGGTTCTATTTTGCTCATTAGTTTATTTTGTTCATTAGATTCCTCTTACAAGTGAGATCATACATGGTATTTGTCTGTCACCGACTGGATTATTCCACTTAGGATAATTCTCTCTAGTTCCATCCATGCTGTCACGAAAGGCAGGAGTTCCTTATTTCTTTCTGCTGCATGGTATTCCATTGTGTAAATGTACCACAGTTTTTTGATCCACTCATCCACTGATGGGTCGTCGTCGTCAGCAGCTGTCCGTCTCGAGAGACGATGGCGTAGCTTCTTGAGAGTCTATCTGCAGCGCCGAGAATGGCTGTGCAGTCCGACTCAGGAGTGACAATCCCTGCCGCACTTGTTACAGGTGAAGGCAGATGGCCGTTGTTGCTGCTGTTGACGCTGCTTCCGCCTGATGGGTACTTAAGCTGTTTCCAGCACTTGGCTATTGTAAATAGCGCTGCAATGAAATAGGGGTGCATAAGTTCTTTTGAATTGGTGTTTTGGGATTCTTAGAGTATATTCCCAGAAGTGGGATCATTAAGTCAAAATGCAGTTCCATTTTTAATTTTTTGAGGAAAGCTCATTCTGTTTTCCACAGTGGCTGCACCAGTCTGTATTCCCACCAACAGTGCACGAGAGTTCCCTCTTTTTCACATCCTCACCAGCACTTGTTGCTTGTTGATTTATTAATAATGACCATTCTGACAGGTGTGAGGTCATATCTCATTGTGGTTTTAATTTGCATCTCTCTGATGGCTAGTGATGTTGAGCATAAAATCTGGTTTCTTGGTGGTATCATTAAACTTCTGAATGAACTAACCCTAGAACTTCCTTCCTCTGGACTTGTTACATGAGGTAATAAAGGCTCTCGCTCAAAATGCAGTATGATTACCAGTAGAATCAGCAGGCCTGGGAGCTTGTTAGAAATGCAGAATCTCAACCTGCTCCAGACTTACTGAATCAGAATCAGCATTTTTAAAAGAGTCCCCAATGATTTCTAGCCATATTCAAGTTTGAGAAGCATTGGTTTAAGCTCTTTCTGATTAGATTTTATGGTACTTGCAGCTAGAAAGCAAACTAATATTCTGTCTTATACACTGATAGCAAAGATCTTGTTTTCTTATTACCACCAAGAAAAGGATGCAAGTAACGGACAAAAGTGTTTCTACCTATGCAAGTCTTCCAGACCTATTAAAAAAGTTTCCTAGCTCTTTAAACTGCTTTGTTTTCAATATTGAGAGGAAATAACTTATCACATAGTAAATGCCATTTTTTTTTTTGTTTTGGCTTCAAAGGGTAATAGTGAAAATAGTTGTTAAATTCACTGAAAACACAGACTGTACGTATACTTCTTGAGTTGACATCTTCAGGTAAACCAAGACCAAAGGGGCAAGACATAGAAAGGGGAAAACGCACCGACAGAAAAAAAGAGTTGTAAACTGCATACTTGACATCTGAGATTTCCTCATTAAGACATCTCAGATTTCCTCATAATGTGGTTACTCAAGAGTAATTGTGGTTCCCATCCAAATTGCTACCATGTTAATAACACAAAGTGAAATAATTCTGAGTTGTAAGGGAAAACAAGATACTCTCATAGCATTGTTATTCCTGAAAAGACTACTCGAGTTTCCTGAGGTTGCCCAAATCAGGCAATTTCATAAGTCATTCTGTGTTTACACTGCGTTTAAGCAACTGTTAAAATAAAAGAGGCCACTAAGTATGATTACTTAATGGCCTATTGGTAGACCCTTAACCAATTTCAACAAACAAAAATTCTGCAGCTTTTTAAAAAGAAATCTTCATTGTTCTGTTTTGATTGCCTTTCAACAACAAGCTATTGGGAAATCATTTAGGTTGGTGCTTATTATGAAAACACTTACTAAGATTAGTTCATAGCCTGAATTTCTGAAATCTCATTCATTACGAGAGGTAAACAGCTGAGCAAAAAATTATGCTGAGGATTTAAAGGTTAAACCAATATACTATTTAGTAATAATCCTTAAAAAAATTAAAGTCATGGGTTCACAATTTTACTGTCATTCCACATTATAAAATCACCGTATTTCCACTATAGAATCACTGAGAGGAAAAATGGAAATACACCATTCTACAGTGTTTATAAAAGCAATCAACTGGCATGATACAAACCCAAAAGAGATCCCACCCCCCCAAAAAAAGACCCAAGCCAGGTCAAGGCCTTGCTTTGATCAGTTTAAATATCTATGGAAAATGATAGCCAAAGCTAATAAGAAATAACTCCTGAACTGGATATTTGCACATTTCCCATTAAAAAACTAATAGAGACGGCCTATTCCCAACAAGTCACTTGGAAGTTCATGGCTCTATTTGTGCATTTGTCTCCATGATCTTTTCCACTCTGGCTGCCTGCATTGCTTTCCTCTTTAGCATCTCCAATGATGGAAATGTACCCTAAAAAGGAAAGGGAAAAGTTGAGACACATCTTTGAGCAACTTCAAGGACTGACTGAAAAATTTACCTTAAGAGGAGGAGGCAACAAATGGATGATGCTTGTGCTCCACAGGTGAAACTCACATATATGTGGCCTCCTGGATTCTGTTCTTGTGGGAACCTTGCTCTATTCTCTCAGTTGAATCTAAGCCTCAGTATTCAGAGAGAAAGGTGGGGCTGAAGAGTTTCATGTGGAATTATCAAATATTTGTATCTACAAAATACAAGTGAGACCCTCTAGCCTGTGAGAGTTGTGGGCATACAGATACATAGGACTTGTTTTCCTACCCTGTCACTCTTATTCAATTCTGTATTCTGAGCACCCAGAATAGCTCCTAGGCTGTAAAAAGAGCTCAATAAATATTTGTTGAATAAATGAAGAAATTGTGGCTGTAAAGGCTTTCCTCCTGGGGTTTACAACAATAAACAAATCCCCACCCCCAAGACAACTTGGCATTGACTTTTTTGACTTTATCACATGAGAGCTCAGTAAAACCCTACATTTAGGGAGATAGGTCAAGGATTTCTCTACTGCATCTCACTAGTATGCTGTTGCAAATCGTACATACACTACCATCATACAAAAGCAGCCCCACAAAGGATCCTCTATATATTGAAAGATGGCTTTGGCCATAGGAAGAGGAATGTTCTCCCTGGTGCAATAATGGATCCTAGAACTATGTTCTACAGTAATTTGGGATGGCAGGAGTTAGAAGTTTTGCATCAATAGAGGACTGTTTGAAGTCTTTATCTGTTCCATGTTTCCTACCACAACAATTTTGTATTAGAAATATAGCTCCCTGTCCCTAACTATGAAGGATATTTGCTAATGAGCCAAAATTAAGAGTCCAAAGAGCCTGGAGAGTGGGCAGACAAAGCCTCTGATGGTCAGTGAATGTGAGCTCCTCTCTTTTGTATTCTCTTCCCCAGGCAGACAGAACCATTCCTCAACTCAATCTCCTTCCCAGACAGAGCATACTCACACAACTGTTTTCCTCCAAATGTTCAAAATGTAGCTTTTTAAAACCTACTGAGTAACCCAGAGTTTCTTGCAACAACCGTATAGGGCCTGTTGTATTTTACCAAAATTTTCCTAGTGTAAACAGATGCCTCCGATGTAAAGGTTGGCTCTGTTGGCCTCTAACACTAGAAGAGAAGAAATGACCATGAAGCCCGGGAACACAAAAAAAGGTTTTCTTTCTTTAGGAGAAAAAAAATCCCAACACTATTTTAGTTTAAACTAAGCAATGAAACAAAATGTGGGACTACAAATTTTGCCTCTTAAAGTCTTTATCTAAGGTTTGTATTAATATCCTCAATGGGTGTTGCATTAGTCTAGATCAACTCAAACCCAAAGAATTAAGCTCCAAAGTGTTAAGCTAGCTAAAGTCATTTAAAACAAATAATAGTGAAGTGTTTTGGAGTTTTATTTTTGTTTTGCTCTTCACATCTCAAAGTGCAAATATTGAAACTCCAAACCCTACAAGTGATTTGTATAAATATAGACAAGATTGATGCATCCTCCTCCTTCTTTTCAGTGAATATGTTGCTAACTCACAATATGTTGATGAGCTGTGGTGTGGAATCTATTTTAGTAAGAAGACCAATTATACATTTGTTTTTGGAAATTATCCTGAGATACTTACCTATAGTTCTGAACTTTTTTTTTTTTTCAGGTCTTTTGGAAAATGGTAAATGCTTCAAAACTCTTTAAAGATACTGACATTTTAATTTGCAAGCTTCCCTTGTTGATTATACTGGGGCACTGAACAAAAATATTAGAGAGGAAAGCAGCAGTGAATAAACAGAAAGAGATTCAAGACACATTTTTTAAAAGAAAGAGAAAATTAAACATACAACCACACACACACAGAGACACAAGTAAGCAGAACCTTTATCTGTGGTTAATGTTTGTTTGCATTCACTTCCAAATTATTATCTTTTGGTCTGTTTTACATTATGCTTACTTATGTAATATGATTATTATTTTTAATCCATTCTTCAATATGCTTAAAAAGACTAATATCCTTGCATGAGAATATTGTTTCATTGTCTTCTCCTTATGTTTGCATTCATGAAATTCCTGGACAACACTACCTAGTTTGGAGGAGCTGAAGGCAAAACCAAATCTATGTGAAAGCATTCTACACTGGTTCCATGTTTTGTTAGAAATTGTTAAGACTACTTTGAAGGTGGTGGGAGGGCTGTGGTCCTTCTGGAGGCTCTAGGGAGAATCCATTTTCTTGCCTTTTTAAAATTCTTTCAGGCTGCCAGCATTCCTTGGTTCATGGTCCCTTCCTCCATCTTCAAAGCTACAAATGACCATCAATCTTCCTTGCATCATATCACTGTGAACTCCTCTTCTGACTCTTTCTTCCACATTTAAGGATCCTTGTGAATATATTTGGCCCACCTGGATAATCCAGGATAATCTACCTATTTTAAGGTGAGATGATTAGCAACCTTAATTCCATCTCAGTCTTAATTCTCCTTTGCCATATAACATAATGTAGTCACAGGTTTCAGGAATTAAAATATAGACATTTTTGGGGGAGCCACTATCTTGTACACCATAGGACCTAATAGGAAGTAACCCATTCTCTAATCACACTCTGGCTAGGTTTTGCTCATTCTTGGCAGTTGGCTCACCTCAGTGGCAATGATGAAGGTGCATCAGTAGTGGAGGAACACTTATAGTTCTAAAAGCAAGACAATTAGTTCACTGTGATACAGAGGAGTGTGTATGCATTGGTGTGTATGAGGGCACTAGGAAGCAGCATCAGACACACTGAGAGTGTGGGCTCTGGAGAGTACAGTGATTCACAACTCTGCTCCAGCACTTATGGGACCTTGAACCAATTACTTGCCTTCTTTCTGGCATCAGTTTCCCCCGGTATCAAATGGGAGTAACACTTACCTTATAAGGTATTGTACATATTACATGAAATAATGAATGGGAAGCAACTAGCACAATGCCTAGCCTATAATTAATACTATTTCTGCAGAACTATGGGATTCTGCTTTGAGCCGAACCATGTCCCTTTGAACACAATAACCACATGGAAAAAGTGTGCTATCACGTAATTTCCCCACAAGGCAAACTCTACTCCACTAGAGCATTATATTTGGGTCCTAATTATGAAGTCTAAGTCAACATTAAAAGGGCCTTGAAATAGCACTATACATAAGCACCTGGTTAATAAAAACCTTCTGAGGATGATAATACCTCAAAAATATTTACTCTCAAGTTACTCTGGCAGGCAATTCACTGGGGGAAATGCTGAGGACTTGCCAAGTACAGCACTCATCATATGTTAAAAATAGATGTCAGAAAGCCATTCAATAACTGCAGCAGCTTTTATAGTCTTAGAAATTTGTATTAAATTGCTTTAGCCCAGGTATGGGATAAAGCTCGTTCAAATATAAAAGCAATTATCACTTTGATATTCAATCATCATATGTTTTCAATAAGCAAAATTTCAACTCTTTGGTGCACCATATATGTCCTCTATCTGTAAGGTACTTGTAAAAATCTTCTAGGCACCTCTTAATTATTTGTATTTTAGCATTTTACCTGAAAAGGGGGCAAAATTAGTTGTCCAAGGCCACCAAAATAAAATAAATAATGGCAAACCAGAGAAAGGAATGCTCAAAATTATTTTGATGCCCCAACCACTACCATATGCATTTGTAGCATTAAATGAAAACAAATCATTCCCTCATAGAGAACTTCCATGGTCTCAGGAGAAATACTGACATATTGCATCAGAGTCATTTTTCTGTGGTCTGAGTATCAAAATAGGAAGCCCTCCGAGCTGCTCCAGATGCACACTTATTTTGTTATTATCCGGAAGAGCATCCAGAGGGAAAAGAGCATTATCAAATGCATAATAATTTCAACAAATTCAGATGATTTTTGTGATAGTTCATATATTAACGAATTCTTCTTTGAAGAAAATCATTCCGACTACTAATAGCTTTCTCTTTCCCCATCCCTAGGGCTTCCCATATTTTTTAATTCTCTACTTCAGAGTAAAAATTTAAAGTGAAGCTGACTCATGTACCCCATGATTAACTGTAACTTCTTTTCCTTTCTTCCTTCAGATCCTTTCCACAATGTGAATATTTCCTGTGACAGCTAGCCAAAATTCTTTGGCCAGCCAAAACTAAGCAAAAAATGACCACTGTTTTAGTAACTGAAAAGTCTTTGAAAGTAACTTCAGCATCTCCAATGAACTTGAAGAAAGTCTACTGTCTAATTATATTTTTAAAAATTAATTATAAATGCAATAAAATTAGGAAAGGGTGCAAATGGATAAAGTTGTTGACTATTTCACCTAGCTATTATATTTAAGTCTGCATCAATGGGTTTGGTGATTTTCTTATCAAAATAGATTTATAAGATATAACCAAATGTTATAACATGGACAACGGTGTAGGGATTGACTATGGAAGTGGGCTGGGTGGAGGGTAAAGGGGGAAAATTGGGGCAACTGTAACAGCATAAACAATAATAAAAAAGTTATCTTATAGTCAAGGAATGTATGTAACTTAACCAAATTCCAAATTTAAACCCTTGGAAGAACTAGCCATAGTCACTTAAAAAATGATATTTCAATGATGTGAATATCAAAGAATTTATTTCTTTTTAATATTTACCACTATTGTTTTATAATAATATCTTATTCTTGTTTTCTGGCTGACACATTTAGAAGTATGCAATGCTCAAAAAAAAGCAATTTCTAATGATAATACCCATTAGTAGTACGAATACAAAATGAGCCTCAGACACTTCTGAGGGGAACTAGAATAGCCTTTTTGCTATTTGGCAATGGCGTATCAAACGTTTTAAAACTATGTATCACCTATAATCCAGAAATTCTATTCCTTGACATTTATTATAGTAAAACCATCAGCAAAGCACCCAACTGAGTTTATCAAAGGCCTTTCTCAAATAAAGACAAGTCCTTCTTTTACAGAAACTTGGGTGCCAGCTTGAAAACATATTTTTGCTCACACCACTGCACATAGACATATTTTTTGTGTCAAAATTTACTAGGAACCCACTAAAACGGCTGACGTGAAAATGACTGACAATGCTAAGTGATAACAAGGCTATAGAGCAGTTAGAACTCATAATCTGCTAGTGGGATTGTAGAATTATAAACCACTTTGGGAAAATGTTTGACAGTTTCTATAAGGAAACATCTATCTTGTGGCTCAGCAATTCTACTACTAGATATTATTTAAGAGAAATAAAAACATGTTCCCAGAAATATTTGTATAAGAATGATCATAATAGCCTTAATCATAATAGCCCCAAATGAAAAACAGCCATCAACAGGAGAATAGGTAAATCAATTGAGGTACTGCTATACAATGAAATATTATGCAGCATCCATAACATGGATGAATTTTACAGACATTATGATGAGTGAAAAAAACTGGATGTGAGTACATATTATACAATTCCATTTCTGTGAAATCCTAGAATAAACAAAAATAATCTATGGTGATAACTGTAAGAAAGTGAGGTAAGAGAAAATTTCTGTATCTTGTGCTGGGTGGTAGTTACACAGGTGAATATGATAGAAAAACTAATCTGGCCATATACTTAAAAACTATGCATTTTATTATATGTAAATTATCTCAGTTTTTAAAATAAAAAAAAATCATCCAAAAATATAGCCTGCTAGGACATATTTGGATCTTACAGTGAGTCTTCCATACCCATAGGGGAAAAGATAGTAATTAGTATTTGGGTCCTGCTGTGTTCCAGGCTCTGTGTGAGATGCTGAATATAGAAATCAGGCTTCCTCCTGAAATAGTAAGTAATTCCAGGAACCAAAATGTAATTCTGTGACATTTCTTATTAGGCCATTTCTAAAGCAAGTACTTAAGGCATTTTAATGGCAGATGGAACTTCTAAGAACTTATTGTTTCTAGGTGGACTAATAGTTTTTCCAATTTTTCATCTTGAAAATTATTTTAGTGCTTATTCAGTTTGCTACTACAGTAAAGAAAGTATTTCTACATAAATGCATGATGAATTTTATTTGTTCCAATAAGGTTATATTTGTCAGCCCCTGGCTGGGTGGCTCAGTCTATTGGAACATTTTTCTGTACAACAAAAGGTTGTGGGTTCAATTCCTGGTCAGGGCATGCACCTTGGTTGCGGGTTCAATCCCCATTCGGGATGTGTATGGGAGGCAACCAGCCAGTGTTTCTCTCTCACATCAGTGTCTCTCTCTCTCTCTCTCTCTCTCTCTCTCTCTCTCTCTCTCCATCTGTCCCTCTCTCCCTCCCCTCTCTAAAATCAACAAACATATCCTCAGGTAACAATTAAAATTTTTTTCCTAAAGATTATATTTGTCATTTAAAGGGCTCAAATTGGTATTGAAATGTGAAGTTTACATATGACATTCATAAGTGCTCTATGGCTCAAAAGCACACCAAACAAAATAATAGTGTTTTAAACTTTTTGTTGAATTTATTGGTGTGACATTAGTTAGTAAAATTATATAGGTTTCAGGTGTACAATTCTATAATACATCATTTGTATATGGTATTGTGTGTTCACCACCCAAAGTTAATAAATTTTCCCTTGAACCACAATAACCTTTAATAGAATTTTATTTCAAGAATATAACAATCCAGGAAAATTCCAGATGTTCATTTTATAAAGCCAAAAGGAAGAAGAGAACAAGAATAATCTATAAAACAGAAGTTGCTCTTTGGGTGAGAAAATGAAGTATTCAAGCAAAGAAAAATTATTTTAGGTTTTCTTAAGAAAGAAACATAAGATGAAAGACTCTTGGTTGAGTGGAATCTATTAGCACTGGATTTGCTGACTGACTATGCAGTTATGACCCTTGGCACTTTAATTTAGTGCAAAAAGACATCCATGATTTCAAGTTTAGTTTTTACAGTTTTTTCTTACTTATATGACATCCTTTGGGAAGAAATTAAAAATCCTTTACTCTTAACTGCCAGTACTTTTCCCTTATCCATAAAAGAAAGTCTAAACTTTAAGCCTCGTATGTGAAGATTTTTATAATCTGATCCACTTACCTATCTTTCATCTCCTACTGCTTCTCCATGATCCAGCCAACCCTATTTATTTGATGACTCCAGAAGGACTCATCAATTCTCACCTCATTTTGTTTATGCTATTATTCTTGGTAAGGTGGTAAAGTGGAAAAAGTATGACTTAAATTAATTTTCACTCCCCACTCAGTTATTAATTAGCCATGTGAGCTTGGAAGGTCTCTCAGTCTTCCTTAACATCAATTTTGTTTTCTGTAAAATGAGAATACTAGTACCTGCCTTTATTTTGATATTTTAGCACTTTATTTTGAGTATTAAATGAGATCAGTGATGTGTCTGGCCCATCATACTTGATTAAGACTGCCTCCTTATCGGGTTTCATTCTCACATCTGCCTAAAATTCACTGCAAGCTTGCTGTCTTCCAAAATCCTATCTTTCCTTCAGGGTCCAACTCAAATCAAATTGCACATCTTGAAACCTTACCAAACTACGCCTTTACCACACAATTGTTCTTTAATATCATACTGTCTTATATTTCTGAAAACTTTCAAAATCTGATTAAATTCATGAATATAATCATCAAAGATGCTCAACAGACTCCAAGTAAGATGAACTCGAATAGACCCACATCAAGACATGTTATAACCAAACTTGAAAGACAAAGACAAAGGGAGAATTTTGAGAGAAGCAAAAAAGAAGCAACTTTTCACATACAAGGGATCCTCAATAACATTATAAGCAGATTTCTCATCAGAAATTTTGGAGGCCAGAAGGCAGTAAACCAATATATTCAAAATGCTAAAAGAAAAAAAAAAAAAACTGTCAACCAAGAATCCTATAATCCATCAAACCTGTCCTTCAAAATTAAGACATTCCTAGGTCAACAAAAGCTGGGAGAGTTTGTTACCACTAGACCTGCCTTGCAAGAAATACTCAAGGGAGTCCGAGGGTGAAATGAAAGGACACTAGACAATAACTAAAAGCTGTAGGAAGAAATAAAGATCTCAATAAAGGTAAATACATGGGCAATTATAAAAACTAGTATAATTGTAACAATGGTTTGTAACTCCAGTTTTTGTTTTCTATATTATTTAAGACACTAATGCATTTTTAAAAACAATGACTAGTTTCAAAACTAGTATTATTGTAACTTTGGTTTGTAACTCTAAATTTTTTTTCTTCATAATTTAAGAAACTAATACATTTCAAAGAATTACTAGTTTATCTTTGGGGGTAAACAATGTATAATGATGTAATTTTGTGATATCAACCACCAAAAGGGTGGGGATAAAATTGTTTGTTATAACTTCAGAACATTAATGTTATTCCCATAGTAACTACCAAAAAATAGCTATAGAATATACACAAAAGGAAATGAGAACGGAATTTAACCATTTCACTACAAAAAAAAAAAAAAACACTAACCACAAAAGAAAACAGCAATGCAGGAAATGAGGGATGAAGAAGCTATAAGGTATGTAGAAAACAAACAGCAATATGACAGAAGGAAGTCCCTTATCAGTAATTACTTTAATGTAAATAGATTAAACTCTTCAATCAAAAGTCAGATATTGGCAAAATGGATAAAAACACATGACCCAACTATACACTGTTTACAAGAGACTCACTTTCAGTTCAAGAACACAAATAGATTGCAAGTGAAAGAATAGGAAAAGATATTCCATGAAAATAGAAACCAGTGGAGAGCAGGGGCGGTTATACTAATTTAAGATAAAATAGACTTTAAATTAAAAAAAAAAATTTACCTGAGACAGAAGATAATTATATATTAATAAAAATTTCAATGTAAGAAAATATACTAATTATAAACATTAACATACCAAAACATTAAGAGTAAAAATTACTTCATAATCTCATATATTGTCCCTCCTCCTAATTCTCATGAGTTGGTGGGCATATTTATCCTATAACCTTGCTGGTGTCACCCAACCTGATGTGACTGACACAAGGCTACAAAAGTGCATGAGTGACATCACAAGCTCTCCTGAACCAAAGTCTTCTCCCTCCAAAGGCCAAGTTACAATGAGCATATCTCTACCTGGCTGGTTTAGCTCAGTGGATTGAGCGTCGGCCTGCGAGCTAAGTGTCACTGGTTCGATCTTCCAGTCAGGGTACATCAGAGAAGGAAAACTCTGACTCCAAAAAACCTCCGCTGCCTTGTGGCATACCTCTTCAGGGGAAAGGCTAAGGGAGTAAACCCCGACAGAAAATCCGGAGCCGGAGTCCCTAAGGCGGTTTGACGTTGTAGTCAACACCGGCAACTCCTGCGGCGCACCTGAACCCAAGCTGCATTGACTCCGTCTTTCCCTTGGACCCTTCAGCTGCGAAGAGAGGGGGGGTTTGCTGCATGGGCAACAGCAGACCCTCCATATTACCCTGCCCAGGCTCTGTAGCTTCAGCGTCATCGCATGATGTCGATTCAACACGGGAGGAGACAGATACCATGTCACTCCCGAGTCGGACTGCACAGCCATTCTCGGCGGTGCAGATAGACTCTTAAGAAGCTACACCATCGTCTCTCGAGACGGACGGCTGCCGACGATCTCTCCTGCTTGGATTGACATGGCGGTAGCTTTTCAAAACTTAAATGTCAGTGTGTATTTGCGCATGTCTCTGTGTTTATCAAACAGCCTAAGTGATTTTTCATCTTTTCTTTTCACTCACTTAAGTGAGAAATGTCTCTGGCATATAGCCTAAAAGCTGATTTTTTAATTTTAACCCAAAAATTATCTCTCACCTATCAATATCTTGGCCCATGTGTTTTATGCCTAGGTGAAAATACTGAGTCCCAAGAAAACCAAAGTCAAGGAAATTCTGTGTCTCCCTGGATACTCCAACTCCCAACCCCCACCCTCATGTCTAGACATTGCTACAGGCTCTGCAGTTACCACCCTTTTTTTTCCACATTTCATTAATAATTGTACAAGTCAAACAATAGCTAATCTGGCAGTTATGCACAAGTTAAAGCACTGGAACATGTTACCCTGAAACGCCTGCCAAATCACACTAAAATTTAGATCAATGAAGGTGCTGAAAGATTTTTCAAAAGTTGGTCCTGCCTTTCTTGCTGCTTGTTAGGCAGATTTCTAAAATGGACTGAAGTTAGTCATTCTAAAAGCAGATCAACAACAGCATAAAACCTGTCTCCCTGTGTCTCTATTTTCACAGTTAAACCAGAGTTTGAAAACCAGAGTTTGGGGGTGGGGAAGAAAAAAAGGGGAGTGAGGCAGAGTACCCACACCCTGAAATGATTGCATCAGTGTAAAAGAATGAACACCACACCCCAGGCAGGCAGTTTTCTGGGGTCACTTAATCATGCTTTATACACCTGTGCTATGAGGGCAATACAGCTGCAAAGACAAACGCTGTTACACTAAGAGGCCAACGTTCCCATTCTCCCCGTAGATTTAGCTACTTCCAAACATCCAAGATTAGCCACAGAATTTTTGAGGAGTGAAGTAAAACAAAAGCAAGACTAGGTCAGCAGTGTGCACTTCCAGAATCAGTGTCAGGGCCAAAACTTTTCTTCCACACTTCTCCAACCTGTGCCCAGGCTTCCAGCTGCACACAGAACCTCAGTTCCCTGTGGCCATGGCATCCTTCAGGTGCTGTGTACAGGGGGTGAGCTGTATAGACAGGGGTGTCCAGCAGCTTCCAGAAGCAACTTCAGAACTCAGATTCAGCCCCTATAAATAGCATCAACTCTGCCTACACCTCCTCCTCCTGAGTCTCCTCACTTTTAGTACTCCCAGTAGATATTACTAAGAGGTGAAAACATGAAGACTTGGAGGAAAGAGAACATTGATCATTCCTTCATTACCAATTTCCATGGAAATCTTGGAGAAGAAACAGAAAGGAAGTCAGTTGAAGGACTGCTTCAAACTTGAAGTCTGATTCTCATGAAAGGTCAGTCAGGGGACTTCCTAGACCATTTCAAAAGCCAATTCAGACCTGAAGTGCTTCAATTCCTTGTCTGTGCACCTGACTTGGATTTGGATCTGGATTGGGAGCAGGATGTAATATACCAAAGTCATGCTGGGTTTCATATCCAGGTGATGAAGCCTGGCTGCTGAACTTCTGGGGTTCAAAAGACATGCTTGGTTGCTGGGTCCCTCTTGAGATTTAGTCTACCTCACAGCTAGAGGCAAAGACCCACCATTTGGACAGGAATCATGGGATGGTTTTGAGATTGCCCTTGATGATCTCTAACTTACATTGAAAGTTTCCACAAGGACCCATCTACCCATTCTCTCTAGGGCACTTGGATAGAAGAGGACCTGGGGTTGGCCTGGAGCTTCTGGGAACAATCACTAATAGAGTCTCATTCCCTCATGGGAATCCATTTCAATCTTACACTCATCTGGGGCTGGAATGGATAATAAAGTTGGTTTGCCTTCACTTCCCTGTATGCCCTCTTAGAGCTCACATCCCCTATCTTGTTCTTTCTCTTTCTTCCTCCCAGGTGCCTAATACACTCATGTGGCTGTCAGGTAGCTCAGGATATTCCTCTCTGGTGGCCCAGCAATATAATCTCTGGTGACTTCCAGCTACTATCCCCTCTTACCTGTATTCTCCAGCAACCTCTGGTCTTGATTATCCTATAATCCATTTTCTAGTCTAAAATGTAAGTCTTATGAGGACATAGTCTCATACATAGTCTTGCCTAAAACTTTTGATTGGCTTCCCATTTTCATTGGGTTAGACATCATGCTTCTTTCCATGGTGTGCATGTCATTTAAGATCTGGTCCATGCTTATCTCTCCAGTCTCATCTCTTGCTACTTCCCCATGTATACATCAATACTCTATAGAGAATTTTCTCCAGTACTTTTTTAAAATTTTTATTCTGTATTTTTTATTTAATCTTTATTGTATTTTTTCCATTATCATTTAGTCCCCTTACACCCTCCTCCCCCCAACAATTACCACCGTTGTCCGTGTCCATGAGTCCTGCTCTCCGTATAAGAGTCTGTCCCCATTTTCCTTGTTAGTTCAGTTTGTTCATTGCAGCATTACAGCGTTCCCTCACTTATCGCGGGTATTACATTTTAGACCCCCCAGCAATAGGTGAAAATCCGCGAAGTAGGAACCTTACATTTATTTTAGTATTTATATATATATATATCTTAAGGCTTTATAAACCCTTCCCACACACTTATAAACTGTTCCCGGTCTCTTATTAACCTTTCCCACTCCCTTATTAACCTTTTCCACACTTTCATAAATACTACTTATGTTCTTTAACATATTCTACACTCTTAAACCTACGTAACAACATACATACACAATACCACAAAATCCCATGATATAGTGAAAAATCCATGATAAATAATTAAATATAATTAATCCCGTGATATAGTGAGGGCACAATAAGTGAGCCACGATATAGAGAGGGACTACTGTATTTACAATCACCAAGATATGGAAGCAGCCCAAGTGTCCATCAGTAGATGAGTGGATAAAACAACTATGGGGCAATTACACAATGGAATACTACCTGGCCATAAAAAAGAAGAAAGTTTTACCCTTTGCAACAGTATGGATGGCTCTGAAGAACATTATGCTAAGTGAGATAAGTCAGTCAGAGGAAGACAAATACCATATCATTTCACTCATATGTGGAATCGAATGAACAAACTGAATTTTCTTCAGTTCTTTACTGTACCATGGCTTCCAGCCTTCATACCTGCTATTCCCTCTCTGGAAACACCCTTTTCTTATTTCTTTGCCCAGGCCACCTTTGGTGCAGAGTCACTCCTCATCTATCTCTTCCATGGACCCTTCTAATTCCCCTAGGTAGGTTTAGGTCTGGAAGCCATCAACATGTAAACTGTAGTTGAAGCAAAAGAAATGGATGACCTTACTCATGGAGATTAGAGAGTAAGAAAAGAGGACCAAGCACAAAACCTTAAGATGGAGGAAGCAAAACTAATGAAGGAGCCTGAGAAGTGGAGGTCAGAGGACTAAGAACGAATGTCAACAAGTGTGTTTTTAGATACAAGTAACAGAATATCCTAGTCATCTTAAATAATAAGGAAACTAATTAGGTCATGTTATAGGAAGTTGAGAACTAGCATGGGCTCCAGGCATAATACATTAGGGCTCCAGCCTCACTTTTCTGTAACTTGTCCAGAATAGTATTTGCTTCCTCCTCACACTGGAGAGAAAATGGCTGCAGAAGTTTTTTAAGTAATTTATTCATTGTCAAGAACACTAGAGCCACAATGACTGGCTTAGATAATCAGATTTGGGTTTGGGTGAATGCTGAGGGTTGAATCACTATGACCACGACAAAAGGGCAGCAGGATACAAGGATGTCAGAGAAGCCAACGAAGAAAGCAAGGTGACTAGCAGAGTCAAAATGTTGCATTGAGGTCAGAGTGCATAACCTTGAATAATTTTTAATAGAGCATATTGTTTTGTGGTTGATCATGGTGAATTCAACTTATCTAGCTGGAACCATGTATGTAACAGCTCAAAATTCTAGCAGGTCAGTCAAAGGAAGAAATCAAGAAACAAAGAAGATCGTAGTAAAAGAGGACAAGGGGAAAAAAACAAGTAAAGATTAAGAGTAAAAAAGAAACAAAAAGCGTTTTGAGTTGCCATTAACAGCATAGAAGACATCCCCCCACCACCACCACATTCAGCCAAGAAAAGTTGAATCAATCAGAGAACATATATTCCAAAGATCCAGAATTAAAAGTAACTAACTTGTGAATTATGGTAAATTTAAAGAACTTAAGTGTCTTGTTTTACTTAGTGTTGTCACAGCAACCCCTAGCCTTGAGGACTTTGGCAAAGCACTCCTTGGCCAATGGAGAAACCATCTCTCAGCAGCCTCAGTTGGCCATTGCCCACTATGTAGATCAACTCCTTGATGCTATTCTAAGAACAAATTTTCCAACAGATGCTAAGTCAATGAAAACACACTGAGAATTGTAGGATAATTTATTTTCCATCTGTTTTCACCTGTACTCAATTGAGAATACCAGCTCATAGCCCAGGCGATATATAACAGAGACCATGGCTACTCCACCCATATTTTATAAAGTTCCCAGGGTGCCAATTTTAGCATTGCAGCTGTAAATAACAAGACCTTAGAATCATGGGGAGTGAGTTCATTCTCCAACATATATCCAAAGCTTAAAGCAGGCCAGTGTGTCCTTATAGATCATTGTGTTACTTGTATTGCTGAGCTCACCAAAGCTCATGTGACTCAGCTTAATTTCCTCAGGGTTCCTCTGTACATTCTCCCCTCCCTTCTCCATCTGGGAATTGCATATATTGTTTCTCAGATACCAAAAAAACCATGCACTAGGAAATTTGGTAAGAAGTTGGGGAGTCACATCATCTCTACTGGCATGATCTAGTAGTTTCATTTTTGTGTTACTCAGTGGGAAATTTAATAGCAAAGCATGCTGAAAACATGAATTGAGAACTCCCCTTAAAATCTGTCATTAGCTTCCCATTGCTTTGGAAATAAAGATCAAATTCCTGAAGTGACTTATAAAGCACTCAGGGTCTGGCAGCCCCTTCAGCACCTTCCATGCTGCCCCCCACTTCTCACTGTCCTCTGTCCTCTGTTTCCTTGGCAGAGGAGGACCTGTTCCCTCTGTTTGGACTCAACTTGACCTCGCACTCAATACAGTTTATTCTTAATCCTCAAAGCTCAAATCAAGCAATACTTCTTCAAAGAAGCTCTTCCTCCCTTCCAAGATTAGATTGGGGTCCTCCATTATATTTTTTCCTACTGTCTACATTTTACTGCTAGGACATTTACTCTATTATGTAATTAGTTATTTAATGTGTGTCTTTCTAGCACATTCTGAGTACTGTGATTGTAGTGATCATGCCTGTCTTGTTCACTGTTCTCAACCCCCAGCCCAGTGCCTGACACAAAGTAACTCAATAAATATCTTGCTAAGAATTACTATTCCTTATGCCCACCAGTGATGGAGCGATTCTAAATTCTGATCTATTAAAAAATCAAAATAGCACAGAAGTTTTTTCCAATGCTAGTTATTTATTTATTTATTTATATTGAATTTATTTGGGTGACATTGGTTAATAAAATTATATAGGTTTCTATTTCTTCCCCTTTTGTTCAAAAACATTTAATAACAGTTTTATTTAAGTATAATTCATACACCACATATTTCACCCATTTAAAGTCTACAGTTTAATGGTTTTTAGTATATTCACAGTTGTGCAAATATCACCATAATCAATTTTAGAATATTTCCACCAACTCAAAAGGAAACCCTGCACCCATTAGCTGTCATTCCCCATTTCCTCTCAGCCCTAGGCAACCATTAATTTATTTTCTGTCTCAATAGATTTGCCTCTTTTGGACATTTTATATAAATGAAATCATACTATATGTGGCCTTTTGTGACTGGCTTCTTCACTTAGCATAATGTTTCAAACTTGTAGTATGTGTATGTATCAGTTGCATCAGTATTTCATTTCAGTTTATTGTCAAGTAATATTCACTCTATAGATTTACCACACTTTGTTCATCAGTAGATGGACATTTGGGTTGCCTCCACCTTTTAGCTATTATGAACAACACTGCTATTAACACTGATATACAAGGTTTTGTGTGGGCATATATTTTTGGTTCTCTTGATAGATACAAAAAAGTGAAATTTCTGGGTCACATGGTAACACTATA